>NC_088869.1:26530423-26816122 GCF_032884065.1 Artemia franciscana | reverse complement strand
ACTGTCCAAAGGGATACTTCTTTAAATCATACTGACGATGTGCCTAACACGCAATGAAATTTAGCTAACGCCTAGATGAACAATTTCTATCTTAGTCAGTTAGAACTAGGGAATCTCATAACTGCTGTTACGAAGAGTCTGCTAGCAAACATCCCGGTACTAGCTAAGTCTCATTGTGATTGTAAATTATCCTAAACCGTCATTGTATGACGCATTATCTTAAAAAAGAGCGTAAAGTTTATCAGCCAAGAACGTTCAATTAATCCCTTTTTTTCTTTCGGAAGTATCAATGTTCTTACGTCATATGTGTTGTCAAGGGTTTCTGGGGAAGTTTTACGGAACACTCGAAGTGTTTTTCAGAACCGCCAAGTTCAAATGATTAAATTTGGTAGAAAAATGGCATTATGACTATAGACATTTCATTTTATGTGGATTGAATTCTTGTCTATAACATAGTCCCAAAACATTAGCCAGAGACATTAAACGTCAAACCCTCAAAATAACAAATATGAGAATAAACAAAGCCAGAAATGAAACTCACCAAAATATTTTGGTGTCTCAGAAGAAGTGACTCACTTTCAAGTTCCATCAAGGCAACTGGCCGTTTCGGATTCTCTCCAATCGGAGTACATGTAATCTTCTTTTCGCTAGACTCAACTGGCCTAAAAAAAAAAAAAACAGAACCTGTAATAATCAGGATCACCACTGACCCACACAAAAAGAACCGAGAAAATCATCCAAAAATGAATAGACTAGACAAATAAAATGATTACGGCGGATACCTGTTAAAATTACGTCATTCTCTAACCCTTTCATTCGAATTTTTAATATTTCGACGTTTTAGTTGATACTACAGGAATTCTATTGCTCTTTTCTCATGTATAAGCTTGATTCGGTACCCTTTCTTTGCAAACGAAAACAAACAAAATTTATTGTGCAAAACGTTACCCGAAAGCCCAAGGGGTACCAAACCTTGGCTACCACTCAACCTATTGAATAAGGCATGGCGTATATCTTAACAAATGGTAAGTTTTTCGGCAAGACTTCATCGTTATAATGCGGAATGTTTGTATTTTTTGATGAAATTCAAAACAATATATCAATTCATGGCACCCTCGGTGATGATCTAAAGGCATACAAGCTATGGCACAGGATTTTTTTTTTCCTAATCGAGAAGACTAATGCCAAGGCTAACTATTGCCGATTAGTGCTGTAATTATGACGATTTGATTCATAGTGCTTTGATTCAATTCATTGAGATGATTTAAACAACTTTGAACTATCTGCGTATATAGTTGACTAACCTTCAGTCTCACTGAAAATATTTCAGTATTTACACGAAAAGAGAACATGGTTAGGTCAACAGCATTTCCTTCCACCATCTGTTCCGCCATTACTCTTGTGACCAAATTGCAAAAGAAAAATTGATTTTCTACCTTCTTAAACATATTGCACAGTAAAAATAAATTTGAATAGGCTTTTAGAAGAGTGCTTACATTGTAAGCGAATCGGAACTCCCAGAGAATACCAGGACTTCAAACTGGAAAAACTACCTTGCTTCTTTTTCATCTTCAAATAGAGTCGTCTCATTGCTAGTCAATTTTGTCAATTTATGCTTGCCCATTTTTCACAAGAGGTAGGGATGTCAACATTATTCTGAATCAGATTAGAATATTTGAAGCAACGTTAATAACAACACCACAGACATTTTGAAAAAATCATTTCTTATCTTAAAATAAAAAAAAAACTAAAAAATTCCCAATGGAAAATGGTGGATTATAGGTCTAGGTAGTTTTTCCTTCATTACTAATATCTATTACTAAGCGTACATTCGGCGAAAGTGAAGAATTTACGACACTGCTCTCTGTTTTACGACAAACATAGCAAATGTCACCACCTGCAAAGTGCTTCTTACTTAATTTGTTTCCAACAAACATAGGAAAGGTCATAACATAAAAACATAGGACAATAGGAAATGTCCAGAAACATGGGAAATGTCAACACCTGCAAAGTGCTTCTTATATAATTTGCTTTCAACAAACATAGGAAATGTCATAACATAATAACATAGGAAATGTCCAGATTTGTTCAGAAACATAAGAAATGTCAACACTTGCAAAGTGCTTCTTATTTAATTTGCTTTCACCAAAAAAGGGCATTTTAAAGGAAAGTAGAGAGATATTAAAACCTGAAACGAACAGAAAGGTCATACAATAAGTCAAAGCGAAAGCAAATGAGTACAGCTTACAAACCTAACTAAAAGAATGAGCATGATCAACCTACAATGACTGAATAAAATAACACAATAGAAATCAAAATGAGTAATTAAGTCAAACTTATAACGAACCGAAAGTACCATGAATAACAGTGGACCTCCATTTAAATTAAAGTACCATTTACACTATATCCAAAACATTATTTTTTTTAAAGTACTTTTTTTGTCATAGCATAAAAATAAGCAAATTAATCATCACATTTACATGACAGAACATTTTCCAAATAAATATAATTGCGATTTACACTTTGGTTTTGCTATTTTATAACGATACTTTTTTTTCATCGCTATTTCTGTTTTCGATTCCGTTTTACTGCAGTGTAGAAAATTGATGCCTACATAACAGGTTTAACAGATCAACTGGTGGTTTTTGGAGTAGTATGTTCATCACTTACTTACTTGTAATAGTTGAGGGATCAGACGTGGACGCCTCACCCGGCACCTAGAAGACTACGTGTGGTTGACTCATTTGTCGCGATCTTGTGTCAATTCTTCAGCAAACCGGAGCCAGCAGATCTCCACTTTCTGCCAAACCTTCGAAATTCGCCAATCCGGTCGAGGTAGTTTTTGGCAGTTGCCCACCAGTTCTTCCATTTATTGCAGGATCTCCTGCTAGAAGCACTTACTTTATGATGCGGTCATTGGATCTTGTATTTGGATCTGTATTTGGATTAAGCAGGTCTTCGAAGTGATTCTTTCAGTGATCATGTTTATCTTGTACGTCTGGGATCGCACTTCCTTGAGCGTCTTTTAAGGGACCAGCGATAGGTGACTTTTTTTTGCAGTTATTCCTTTGATGGTTCTATACAGTCTTCTCGAGTCATCATTTCTGGCTGCTTTTTCCATCTCTAAAGCACCTTCCTCCCACAAGTGCTGGAGGTCTTGACGTAAGCTGGTTTTAACCTGTATGCGTAGCGACTTTTTTACTGCGATTCATGCGTTTGATGCCTGTCGCTTAGCCTTGATTAGCTTTACAGTTTTCTCTGAGACATGATTTTTCCTCGTCTTTACAGGAGAAAGCCGATAACTTCAGCGGCCACATTTTCAGCGGTGTTCCGGAATTGTTTCCATCAGGTCGTAGGGTCTTCATAACAGTCTGTCAGGCTTACGAACTGGTTCTGTAACTTCAGGCAAAAGTCTTCTTTCACCATTCCGATTTTCGGTTTCTCCACATTCAACTTCCTTTTTTGGGGGGTGTCTGTTCCTCATGCTCAAGTTCAGGAGTATTTTCCCACCTACAAGCATATGATGGCTTCCAGATTTTGACCCCTCTATAAGCTCGAGAATCGATGAGTGAGGAGCACCAACGCAGACGGATCGATATGTGGTCGATTTTGGCAGCTGTGGAGCCATCTTTTGAGCGCCAAGTTATCCTTTGAGAGGGTTTGTGTTGGAACATGGTGTGCGTGATGGTAAGATTATGAGATATCGCGGACTGGAGTGGTCTATCCATATTGGGGCACCGCTAGCCGTATGTGAATGGACCAACAGTATCGAGAACATTAGGGTATGTTGGGCCAACACGGGAGTATCAATCACCCGCTAAAATTAGGAAGTCTCGTTTGGGGTATTTCTACACTGTAATCTCCAGATCAGTGTAGAAGGAGTCCTTATTAGCATCCTTTACCACTCTCGTTGGTGCGTAAATGGCAGTGATAGAGATGTTGGATAATCAGTATGTTTAGCTTGCTGAAGCAATCTTTTGAATTTATGGATCAATAAATGACCCTTCAATTGATCTTCATCATTTGAAAGGAGTCTATTCAAAAGCCAGAAAGCATTGAGGAAATTAATTGTACATTATACTAATGAAAATAAATCATTTATTTCAACCACAATGCAAAACAGAAAAAAGAATTGCTGGCAGTTTATACAGTATATAATTGCTAGTAAATTAATAAAAATTGAAAACTACTCAAAATAAGTTTCGATTTTAACAAATAACAAATGACGCTAGAGCTTTAAGAGGATTGTAGGGGGTGGCAACTCGACTCTTGTTTGCAGTAGTTTCTGTTAAATTTAAGTCATATTATTATGAAAAAAAAAACTATTATAGCGGGTAGTTACCTTTGAGAAGAGATTGAATTTACTGACAGTAGACGGCATCAATTACAATGCTCCCACAACCTTTGAATCAGCAATAATAAGACAATTACAAAGAAAACAAACAAAGAAAAGAGATTTAGAAAAATGAGAAATCAGCAGAGGCACAAAAAGCCAAGGAAGAAAAATACATTTTGATGGCAAATAACAATAATAAAACATATATTTAACGAATATAAATTATTTTTGTTAGTATATATTATAAATAATAAAACTACCCTCCATCTCGAAACTGTGGTTTACACCGAGTCTGTACGAAGTCAGTCCGTAGCTTAGAAAATTTGTTTTGTACTGAGTCACGATTTAGGTCGTTTTCTCACCGAATGTGTCATTTGCACTTTTTCGGGCCTTTGTCCCTGAGACTGCCCTGTTCCCCGCCCTGAAAATGGTTTTTGCAGTTTCATTTATCAAAAAAGACAACAATAGCTTCGATAATGTCAAAGACGAAACTCAGTACAAAAACCCGAAGCAATTGTTTTTACCCTATTATCTCTATTCCCAGACAATTTAAATAATTTTAGAATTCTTCCCATAATATAATTTTTATTTTTTTAGTTTTTTCTTAGTTCTATTAAATAAATTCCTGAAATGTTCTTGATTCATATCCGGAATCTCATTAAAAATTCCAAAGTAAATCCCGTGAAATAATTCACGCTTGTCGCGTGTATTTGTTAAAATTAACAATTTTAGCCTTCAGGTTTTAAGCTATGCTAATGAAAATACGACCTTAAGGCAACTTCCATGTTCTCTGACGCAAGTTCTGTTGAAACACAGTCTTCATTTAAGATAATGTAAAAGAAAAATATAATAAAAGTCTTACTTGTACAAAGGGTGTTTACACAAGCTCGGAGTTAGAACCACAACTTCATACTCACAAGTAGAAACTTCTTCAATGCTGTATATTTCATGTTTGCCTGGTGGGTGACACACGTAAATTACCTTAGTAGAACGTGGTTTTCCACTCAAATCACAAACTGTACCTCCGTCCATTTTAATTTCCAAATAAGGAAGAGTTAAACTGTCTATTTTACGAAGTGGAACGTCTTTTGCCTTTAAAGGATTCTCTTCAAACTGTTTGTCTGCAAGATAAGAGAAGAAAAAATTTGTAAAATTAATTATATAACCGTAGAAACAGCTTTTTAAGAGAGGGAGCGAGAGAAAGAGACAGAACGATGAAGATGACGAACGGGTCTCGATACAGCTTAGTATAGAAGGTGTGGAAGAAGGTTTTCTAAGAAGATTTTATTCCGAGTTTAAAAGAATTTAGCTCATACGTTTTTATTATGACTTTCTTTCATATAAACATCAAAATCTACCAATTATTTAAGCATGGAGTTTTGACCTGTTAGTAGGACACATAGTCACGTTCAGGTTCGATCGTTAGGTGGGAAGAGGGGAAAGATTAGAGCAGGATTTTCTGTGTGCGGAAGGGGGTAGTTAAAAAAAGTGTTTTTAAAACCCAACATTCATATTTTTGGACGAAGGGTCCTTTAGACTAATCATAGCATCCTCTCCATCTACAATAGACCAGTGATGCATCAAAACAGTTAATTTTACAAAGAGAAAACCGTCTATTAAACTGGTTTTAAATAAACCAATTAAATTGGTTTATTAAATAAACCAATTAAATAAACCAATTAACCAATTATAATTAAATTGGTGTTATATAAACCAATCCAGTTGGGGCGAAACAAAATTAAGATTTGACAGAAGGTATTAATTTAGGTAATGTTTTTTAGCTTTGTTTTTTTTTGTAAATAAATAAATTAATATTTAAGGTGCTTTTTCAATTTGGATTATAGAGTAAAGGATAATGCTAAGGTTAAGTAGCTTCTTGACACTCAATGTTTCGGTTGACTTTGATCCTCATTTCTAAGCTACTTCCCCTCCAGAACTTTAACGTGTTGTAACCTGAGAAAACAGGCGAGCTACATTATGACAGAAAGTACTGAAACTAAATCCTGAAATGGGGAAAATGTTTTTTTTTTCAGCTGATTAACTGCTTCTTTATTTTGAATACCAGTCAGATGGCCATACGTAGACTTCTGAAGGAGGAGGAAGATAAAATTCTTCTCTTAGATCAATTGAACTGCTTCCTTGAAATGTTCAAACTAGTTGGGACCGGAACTCTCCGTGGTCGATAGGCTGAAATTCTCGCCTATGCAGTCACGGGCCTCAAAGAAGGTACTTTATGGAAATCTTCATTGAAATTGTGAAAACTATGCGAGCTGGTTACTGTTATTGGCGGGAAAATATTCTATCGTTGTAATTCTTCTATTCCTGAAACGTTCAGGAGAAACGCTTGCACATATAACTCATATTTTAAAAATCAAAAAAACCAATTATATCAAAATTTACGTCTGACTTAGATCTGGTATCGAGCCGAAACTAAGAATTTGTAGCAGAATTATTTGGTGATTTGATATAAACATTATATGGGAAGGATGAATATGACATTTTCAATAGAATTCCGATTTTTCCATAGATACTACATAGTGTGCAAGACGTAAATTACCACATGATGAGTTACCACTAGGTAACTTACCCGGTAACTGTAAGTTTTACGGCAAACTTACTGGTAAGTTTCATAAGCGGTAAGTTTAAGTTTTTGATGAACAAAAATATTTTCAGGCGAAACAAATCCATCCACAAGAGCTGCCCCTTCACAAAAATCTATCGTAAAAAATTTCTTTCATCAGATTCCATGCATGAGTCTTATCCCTTTCAGCTTATTATTACCTCTTTGTCATTTCCTACCCGAGTAAAAAAAGAAAAGAAAAAAGGGATACGTGATGAGTCAGTCAGTCTGAATAAAAAGATGTTCATTGCATATGTCAATTTAATTTGACTTTTGACTCAATTTTCTTTGACTTTTGACTTTAGGCATATTAATAAAAAACATTACCGTCCAATCTCTTCTAATGTAGCATTGCAATGGTGACACAGCAGCAACTAGTGCCCAAACATAAATCTTTCCCATCATCTCACTAGATTCTTAATTATTACAGGATGAAGCGTCATTATAAGGTTGTTTCCACAAAATCAAAGTGACTTTCTTTGGAATCTTGGTTTGGAATGAATACTTGTGCTCGCCTTTGCCAATGTTTTGATTGTTTGTCTTATTTTACAATGTCAGCCAAATATGCTTCACTGCTCTCTACCCGCCCATCACTGCATATACTTATCAAGTACTTTCATGCTTTATTGCATTCGTTAGTATGGGGTAAAAAACGCATATTTGATTTTTGATTTGTTAAACTACAATTGCTACCAGCTTTTATCCTGCTCGGTGCCAGGTACCCCAGAAAAGTTTTCTTTTTTTGTTGTTTTTATTGTGTAAGCTTTTCTTCTATAAAAGCTATGCAGTTAAGGTATCAAAAAGGAAAATTTGCTATACAGTATTTAATGAATGTGCAGCTTTTTCTTAAAGGTAAGATTACTTGATGGGTAAAAACAAACGGTTTTGAATAAATTGCATACTTTAGCGCATGAATTCGAGCCAGAAAAAGAAGTCTAACAAGGTGCAAAACGTTGCGTTTTTGGATGAGTTTACAAATTCGTAAGTCGAATCAATGAGCTTGCTAAATTTTCCTACCAATTTCGGAAGGATGGTGATTCATTTAAGGAACGATCTGAAGCTGACTTTGTCGGGGTCTTGAACACAGAACTCAGCAACGGCATTTCCAAAGGGGGCCCATTATCCAAATCATTTACTATGAGACTGCAAAAGCTATCGGATCGGCAGCTTGTTGGTGGGCTGTTTTTTTTTTTTTTGCAAAGTTGGTGCTTACAAGAGTGGCTGCAAAAATCTGAAAATTTGTGTTACTGTGCCTCCTCCTGCGACCGATTCTGATCAGGTTACGGACTAGTAGAGACCCACCGTAGAAACCACATCAAGCATGAAACGGGGAACGAAATTCAAATGGTCTGTCAGTCACTCAATAGCAAAAAAAAATTAGCATTGCCGTGCAGCTTCAAAAATGCCTGGAAATCGACGTGAAAAGCTGCTATCGTGTCTTTCTATCAATAGTTCACTGTCACGTGATAATGGATATGGTCTGGTGGAAGGTGATCTGCCAGGTATAGCATTTGAAGATGCACCAGATGAGGAGGAGGAGGAGCAGCTTTAGCTTATCTCTTTTAAAGAATTATCTGAAGCCTAAAGTGCAATTTTTGTATCCCCCCCCCCCTATAAACGAATAACGAAATAAACAAATAAAATGATGAAAAATAATATTTTTCTTATCAATCTGTCGGAGAAGAGAGAATATTTTCTTTTAAATTCATGTGTATTTGAACCTTACAACTTATGCGGTAACTTACATTAGCTTACCAAAGTTACCGGCAACTTATTCGGTAAGAGTAAACTTCGGAATTTACCGATAAATCTTGCACACTAACACTGCAACTACAGTATTTTTTCCGTAGACAGGCATCAAATTCCACAGATCTATGAAAAAGAATCCACAGAAGTGGAAACACTGCCTACCACCTGCTAGCCGATTGACTCTTGAGGAAAGCCACTCCTGTTTTTCGTTACCAGCCTGTATACCTTGTACAGGCAATAAAGATGCACTCTAAAACAGCATCCCTTGTCATAGACGAGTAAGAGTAAATTCTAAGAATCTGAATTATAAAAAAAAAAAAAAAAAAACTACTCACAGCTCTAAACAGTCTCAAAGAGATGAAAATTTTACCAAAGCAAAAAATGTTCAGGGACTAAATTCAATTTTAAGGGCCATTAAGAAATTTCACTTCGTTTTAAGGACTTGCCGGGCTTTGTTTCAGCCCTTTGCTGATGGTACATGCCTAAACTTGTGCTTAATGCAACAAAAAGCAAAGATTTTCAGGGTTGCGGAAGAAAACCGATAAATCTTGAAAAATCACAGCAAGCATATTGAAAAAAAAATATTACTATTTAAAAAGATTAAATTCACAGAGTGGAGGACAATAGCTTAAGCATGTATAAATTCTGTAGAGCCACATATGATATTCAACCGTGGCCTTTTTAAGATCTTATTTAGCACACAACATTTTTTTTCTTTATTCATATTCACAAAGTCAACAGTTCAAAGATTGGCTTCAACTAATCTAGGATCGAAGGCTACCTATTATAAATATAAATTTTATAATCCACTAAAAGACACAAATAAAACGAAAGCAAAGAGAAAAAACAAACAAGACAACTGAGAGCAGGCGGGACACGAAGGAGATTACCCCGGCGTTGTGAATTCAAAATGCAATACTTCATAGTTTAGTCCTTTACAGACGAACAACCGTTTTCATTTTACGAGCTCAGGATTCGTAAAACGAAAGGAGGAAAAATATCCCAGCGTTTAATTTCCCCAAGGTGCAGTTCCAGCAGCCATGAATTATCAGGTCCAATTTTTATCCCTTTTTTCTGTAAAATATGTCTATGCTTAGGCACGTGAATACCTTGCGTTATGGCTCATCTTAGAAGACAGCGGTCTTAGGGGGAGATGGGCGGATCAAGATACAACAATTCTGTAGAGTGGTCTATACAGCACAAAACCCTTAGATATGCAATTTATTTTCGGTACTTTACTTCCATTTATGCAAATGTTTTTAATTTTTCTACATCAACGGAAAATCCCCTGCTGGTCTTTCTTCAAATGGCCTCCTTAATCAGTACTTTATTTATTTTATAATTAGTCAGTTTAAAGTTGACTGACAGAGTTTGTGTCACACAATTAAAAAATAAGCGAAAAGAGCTGACCTAGTGCTTCAAGCTTGTCTTTATCATAATACCCAAGAAAATATTCTTGAAGCTTCTGTTTCTTTGCATCCCTTTCTTCATGATACTGACGTAGATGACGTCCATGACAAAGCTCGTAAGTCCAGTAGCTTTCAATCTGAAAAAACTTTAATCATCACAAATACTATATGATATAAATGACGAACTTTCAAAGCAAAGATACAAACACAGGAAGTAGCTATTGAATAATACTATTGAATGCATTATTTAACTGATTTTCTTCAATTGAATAGTGTATAACAGTAACAACAGGAACTTAAAATGGTTTTTACACAGCAAAATACCTACTGCTTATTTAAAAAATAGTAGAAAATCAATAAATAGGGCAACAATCAATGGACATATTCTTCAATTTCAATTAATTCTATGATGAATGCCCTGACGAGTATAGGCTAGGTATAAAAGGCTGGAGCTGTCCCGGTCCTGACACGGTTTGGGATCTTGGCTCCGTCGTAAGTTCCTTTCTCCGTCTCTATCCCCGACAGGAAAATCCTTGCTTGCGTGGCCTCAGGGTGGACCTTTCACTAATTTCCCTACGCAAAACTGTGACAGATAAAGCTCTCCAAGGTGACCTTGAGGAGTGCAGACCACGAGGAAATTATAGTCTAGTGAACGTCACAGCATTGTATTGGATTATGATCAATAGATAATGCAAAAAAATTGTTTATATTCATTTTTATTACGTTTTTACGAGTCGGACAAACATTTCAGGGAGAGGGGGGAGGGGTCAAACCCCCTACCCCCCATACTAGATACAAGCTTGTCACTAATTATAAATTTATCGAATACCCTACCCATTTAACTGTCTGGTCTTTATTAACATTTTACTGACATTTAGTTTTACTAACATTTCAGTTTACTAAAATTTAGAGATAATATTGGGCAAGAAAGAAAATTTTATTATTTATGCCTGACTCAGGCCCTAAGAAATCAGAGTCGTTCAAAAGGGGAGGGCCAGAACAGCTGCCCAGGCACCTCAGCTTGGGGGTTGCCCACTTTCATCAAATCTTTCATTTTGATTCGGCTTTTTTCTTACCCCAGAAAAAAGCAACATAGTGTCAGTTAAATTCACGGTTTTTTCAAGAGAGGATAAATACCCAAAGGAATATTTCATATATTTAATTCTGTGTTGAGTTGAAGCAAAGTAAAAGTTCTTGAAGCACTTTACCCTCTTGAAATTAATTTCGATTTCAAACCTTTTTAATTTTACAAGTTTTATGAAAATATCACATTATTCTTTTATTTGTTCTATCTAACTGTATTTTATTGGACAATCCATTAATCTTTTTCTGGATAAGGATTACTCCAAACCGTAAGCTGGACAGTAGGATTAATGGAATTGAAGCTTTTATAAAATTACTCCTCATCAGAAAAATAGTACCACAATCAACCTTATGAAGCCGAATTACAATAGATAGAAACAATTGGGCTATTAAAAATTATGCTGTTCCACCATATTTGTGAGCCACCAAACTTCCATTATCAATATTACAAGGGTAATTTAATGTTCTCAGATTTCTTAAGAAAGCTGGATAAATTCCTCGAAAAACAAGACGTCAAAGGATTACATCTTTTTTAAGATTCATTTCTGATAAATTTGACAAAATAAACACTCCTAGAAGCTTATATTTATGATTTACGTCTTTTAGCTTTAAATGTGCTCTCCCCTTATCCCCTTAACTTGAAAATATTATTTTGCTTAAGCCCCAGAAATCTTGCCTTTTTTTTGTGAAGAAAAAATTGCAGGTTGAAGTGGCATAGTCTCATATTATCAACAATAAATAATATAAACCAGATTTCGTACACAAAACAACTAAGAATCGCACAGTAAAAGCTACTGTTAAAGGTATTTTTACTTTTGTACATGAATGTTTAAATTACTATACCTTTTTTTACAGTTAAAAAAAAGTTTGGAAGAACAGGAAGATAGGTCCACAAATGGATATAAAATAATGGAAGATATAGTGATGACGCGGTCAAATATGACTCAGAAGCATGGGCGCTCCGAAAAGCGGATGAAGACTTACTAGATGTTTTCCAGAAAAATTGCCTACGGATTGTTGCTGACTAACCGTATTTCGAACAGTAGGCTGTTCGAAAAATGTGGTTCAATCCCGCTTTCTAGGGTTATAATGAAAGAAAGGTTGAGATGGCTAGGGCACGTTCCGCGGATGAAGGAAGAAAGATTGCCGAAGATTGTCCTTTTCGCCCAACCGTCTAGGGCTAAATGGAATGCAGGTTGTTCTCGTCTGGGGTAGGAGGATGTCATAAAGAAAGATTTAAAGAAAATACGAATTTCCTCGGAGGTTTAAAGAGGGAGGCTTAGAATAGATTGGGATGAAGGAGAAGCGTGCGTAGCTGTGTTGGCCTCAGGCGGCTTGGTGCTGCGGTGAGTTGTTAGTAGTAGTAGTGCTGTACCTACACTGTACCAAATCTTCATTACACTCAACACCAAACAAATTCTTTTTTTGCTGCGTTTTCCAGTCTTTTTTATATTATAACAAAGCGATAATGGATATAAAATCATACCTTGTAGGAGCATGTTAAGAGAGACATCAGTGGCATCATCAATTGTATGGGGTTTGGTCCAGTGTATTCAAGCATTTCGTCCTGAAAACAAAACTACTTTAAATTTACTGCTACCATATTGAAAGGATAATCAAATCCTTTGTGTAAGGACGGAACTCTTATGGGCAACATATTGGCATCTCAGTCTAAAATCAAAAATTATGTGAAAAAAAGGAAAAAACCGAATTGTTTGGTCTTAAAATACGAAGATGTAAAAAAAAGGATTATAGGATTTTTCTTAAATATGTGGTCCTTCAGAATACTCCTAAGAGTTGAGTTCCTGTCTGTACCCCCACCTATCTATGCTCCCTTATATTTAAAATAGGGCAATAAATGTACTAGGGATATATTGCAGAGATGGGTGATGGCAAGCTGCATATGACCCATGGTATTGAATACTGGCCTCCCGCTAGATTTCTTGTGAAAAATATGAACTTTTGACCACAAAAATACGAACTTTATGAACGTTTGATTGCGCTTTTTATGAACCAATTATGACCCTAAATTTACGATAGGTGCATCTCCGAAACTGACCGTGGACACAAAAAGTGGCAGCTGGTGTTTTTAGCATTGATGCATATATTCTTGTTTTTTGTGTGTTTTTTTCATGATTTCAGTTAAATATTTTTAATTTGTATAAAAGTACAAAGTACAACCGTACGAAAAAAAAGTACAAAATCCTCCACTCGCCTTGTTCTTTTGGCAAAATATGACAAAACTGTGGACGACTTTGGTTTGTTTTCCCTGCTCTATATCTGCTCAATTTCTCTGGCTGCCTCATCTTCTTCGCGCATCTTCCGAATATGATCGAAGCCTTGATCATTCTTTGTGCGAGGCTTATTTCTACAAAGTCTTTGGCATCTATGGCTTTTTTCAGCTTCTTATAAGCTTCTTAAAGAAGCTACTTGTCTTTTCTTCTTTTCAATTTACTTCTTTTTATCAAATCTTTTTCCAGGTGTTCAATGGTTTTCTTTGCAGATAACATACTCTATTTCTTTTTCTTCTCTTCTTCAGCCTGTCTAGATCACTCAGATTCCAGGCACAGTTTACAGCTCTGGCACGCATTTCGCGCCCAATTAAGGAGCTCTCTGGTAATAAGGACTAGGGCCGGTTTTCAAACTTCTTTAGAGCGTCAGAAACTATCAGTCTAGCATTGTGCATTTTCAATTTCATTAATGGTTTTTCCTCAGTCACTATCTGTCCTGACCGGGAAAAATAACCTTCAGCGTCAGCGTTCCCATGTAACATGCAGAGAGCTACTTTTACTATCTTTGAAACCAGGGGATGGTCTCTCCTTGACGGTTTTCTGACTAAAAACCAAGCACCACAAAACATCAATCCTCAATGAAGTCATGTTCTTAGGCAAACTCATTCCAGCTGGAGCAAGTACCATTCATCAATGGCAGCTTCAGTAACCACACAGAAAGGCATAAATCCAACGATTTTCACAGAGTATATTGTTCTTCTCTCAGGATTTAAATCCTCCAGCCGCAGGCATCAGAAATACAGAAGGGCACTTTGACTTAGTGGTTCCTCTTCTATATAGGGACAAGCGGCCAGGTAAGTAGTTCTGATACAACTCCTAAAGTTCAGAGAATTAACTTTGTACTTTCGACAGCCATTCTTCCACGGCTCACCGCATGCTACTTTATCGGATGGAAGAAAATCCCTGCTTGAATGGGAGAGCTCCGAGAAAGTTTTAATAAGCTCTTAAGCATTTGCTTTGCTTGTCTTTTATAAGGAAAAAGACAGTAATCGCAAGTACTTTCCAGCTGATGACAAGAAAAATAAGAATTTTATGAACCTTTTATGAACCTAAGTTAAAAATATGAACTTTTTTCATAATTATGAACCCAGTGGGAGGTCTGTGAATATTCTCTTGTCTCCAGAAGTCAGTGAGATCCAAAGACCTTCACAATCTATGGGAAGAGCCACAGTTAATGACGACTGTGACACGGGAGCTTTGCTCTTAGTCAAAGGCGAGACCATCTTAGAGATCAACTGTTGGAATATTATGCAATTCCAGGTGAAGAAGAAGCTAAGTCTATACATTTTGGTAAAATCCAAAAGGACCTGTTTCTACTTAAATACAGTTTATTTTTCAAAGCAAGAGGGGAGAAGGGGTCTTTGAACTTTTGTTGGAGAAGTCTTTCCTCCCATCCCCTTAGAATATCTAATAGTAGTAGTGAATGGCAAAGCTATGTTGGGGTGAGGACTTGGCTCTCTTCAAAAAAAGAGGGGAAAAATTCTAATTATGAATTGCAAATTAGTTGAAAAGTAAATTGGGTAATGAGAAGGTTTAGTGGAAAAAGAAATTATTGCTCTGTTTAATATTCTATGTAGCTCTTATACCAACCACAAAACTTGACCATCCTGAATATTATTTTAGGGGTTAAGGTTGGTTGAAAATTATCTGGAGGTAAACATCCAACAATATATGTTTTGTATATTTAAAGCATAATTCAGGTTTATTAGCCACACTTAGAACTTAGACTGAAAACTAACTAATTGATTTTCTAAGGGTTAACTGGAAGTAGGCTGAAAAATAATTAAAAGAAGTCGTTTTCACCTACATAGATAAAAGTCAAGCTGATTAAGATATTAAGCAAAAACAAATAATAACTTTAAAAAAAGGACAAGGTATTAGCAAATAAATTCACCTTTTTTTCTTCCGTTTCATTAGGCAGGTAACACAAATATTCCTCTCCATTTGCTGTTTTCATTTTTAGTGATTCTAATCCTTCATAGGGGTTTGCATCAGACACAGTTTCTCCACCATCCTGAGTGTTTTCAACCACCTCAGCCAATGGCTCAATATCAGGCTTCTCCCATGTCAGCTTGTATAATCTTGTGTCATCAAATGGATAAAACTCTTTCAAGTCATAGAAACAGACGACTACATAAATCAAGTGAAAGAAAAAAGGAATGGAGAATTTCATCCTAAAAGAAAGATATTCATTTTTACCTCCAAGGGTTAAGAAATTTGAACTAAAACCTTCACTGAACATAGTGTTGACTGTCATACAAAAGTAAGAAAAGTCACCTCCAAAGAATCCATACTATTCAAGTACATAGGTCAGCCATTCAAAAACCATTCCTGAGCAAAGAACTCATTTCAAGGAATAGGCTTTTATTTTTGGATGAAACACACAGATATAACCCTTGGGGGAGATAAGGAATTTTTTCATCATAGAGAGTCAGCAGCATCATAATATATCCTAGGCCTTAATTTTTTGTCACAGGGATCCTTCAGATCAATCTTTAGGGGATGCTCATATCCCCTCCTGCCTGTGTGTAAGTATGATCATAGCAGTGAATATTGGGGTCTTTGCTTTTTCTAACTTTATTTTCCTGTGTCATAATTCAACCAGTTTTTTGTTGTATTTTTTAGAGTTAGAGTAAAACTCATATTTTGTTTTTAGCTTTTGCAAATCCAACCTTCCATTCAGGCATGCATGCAGTAAATATTTCAGGAGGGGGGGGAGGCTTTAGAAAACCAAAATATTTTTTTTTTCTCTGTTCATATATTCTTATTTAGATTGTTTTTTAATATCCTGAATTTTTTAATATCCAGCAATCAAATAATATTGACTCCTCTTAGTTTTGTAGGGCTATTCAGTCACACAGACAGCAAATGATTTTGGGAAGGAAGGTAAGGGTCTAGAGCCCCTCCCCCACCTTTGTAATTAAGAGTAAAAAATATTTCACAATACATAGAGTTTCAAAACTAAGAACATAATGAGAAGAATTGTCTTTTCTTGCACTACCTACAGGTATATAGCTTTTGCAGTAGAAGGGAAAAAAACTACAGAAAAAAATGGTAAGGTGTAGAAACATTGATTAATGTAAAGAATAATGCTTTCTTATATCTCCTTAAAGTTTACAGTGATAATTCTGTTAAAGAACATGGAATAATACTGCCTACTTTTATTCCAAACAATTAAGATAGCATTTTAAATACTGGCTAATTATCATCTAAAATCTGCATATATGCTTGTATTGACTGACTCTCAGTCAATCAATCATTTCCCTTTTGAGCGCAGTCCATTTCTCCAATCATGATACAAATATCAAGGGTATTTGTCCCTAATTTGCAAGCACAAGCAGACTGCAATAAATTTAGTCTTCAGCATGTTACTAATCATAAGGGAATCAACTGGAATATATCAGCAGACTTTTTAACTACTAAAGCAGCATATCTTCTACAGGTGGTTACTTCTGGGAGATTGAATGAAAGGGTCATTATGAGATACAGAGCAAAGGCTCATTATTCCCACATGCTACATTATACTTTTCTTATTGATTCAAAAGAAATATTCACACTTTATTACTGTTTAAGAGGAGAACATTCTTTTCTATATGAGGTTCATAGCTAGGGGTTCCAATGTTCTCTCCATTGATGAAGTTTTTAGCAATTAAACAATATTGTGTGGATGCAAGAATCACCAATTTCTACACAAGTGAAAGAGCTTTCTTCAATAAAACTGTCAATATTTTGAAGGATAATAAAGATGTGGTCAATAAAGAATATTACTCATTAGAGAAAGAAGGGGAAGAGACAGATAGTTCAAAATACCTTCTTAGAGCATAATTAAGACCTTAAATTTATTTCTGAAAGTTTCTTTTTGCCTAACTTAACCACTATAATCAGAGAAAGGTTAAGATGGCTAAGATATACTCTGCAGAAAAAGCATGATTTATTGCCAAGGATTGTCCTTCTCGGCCAACCATTTAGGGCCAAACCAAAAGCAGGTCTTCCCAAAATGGAATGGGAAGAGGTCACAAGGAAAGGTTTAAGGGAAACTAAAACTTCTTGGGGGGTTGTAAAGAGGGAAGCTTTGAATGTATTGGAAGGGAGGTGTAGCATGCATAGCTGTGTTGGCCTCACATGGCTTGAGGCTGCAGTGATTTATTAGTAGTAGCATTAGTAAGCTACTTTCTAACATTTTGGAAAGCCCTCCATCTAGAATTTTACCAAGAGTTGTCTTATATAATTTAATAGTTGTCTTATATAATTTAAGAGAATACTTAAGATCAATATACCATCTGAAGGAACTCCCTAAGAATGTCTGAAAACTTCTGTAAATAATCACAAATACTTATTCATCTCATTCCTAATGGTACATTACTGTACTTTATTTGCCCCCTCCTTAGTGGATAAATATATGTGTCTCTTTTTATATTGCCATTATATTTTACAATAGCATACTCTTTTCTTTGCTGCTTGATTAGTATTTACTGTTGTAAAATGTTAGCATTTGCTACTGTAAAATACAATGAAAATATATAGCACAGACCTCCAATGGATTTTTCCTGGGGATGGGGTTCCTATATCTTGTGTTGTGAAGGTAAGGTCATCTCAAATTTTCTTGATAGGGCAAGAGCTAAGAATTGACACACGGTGGGTAAAACTTAAAAAAACGTTAGTTTTGCTCCATTAGACAAGTTCCTTTAATAGTGCCTTTTCAATATTGTTCTTCAAGGAGGTCACAACCCCTTGGTCTTCTACCATATGGTGTTGCTGATGAAAGAAAGGTAGAGAAGGGGGGAGGAGGTCAGTAGAATGAAACATTGCATGTCTAGGGTAAATTTATAGGTGTTTAAATTACTTTGCTGAGTAGAAGGTAAGCACACCTCTCCATGTATCTTTTTATTTCCTTTCCAAATATACTAATTGCTTCCTCTGCGAATTTCCTTTTGAGACCTTAAAGGCAATGCCTTGTTCCTTATCATTTGTCAGTAGAAAATGGTTAGGGTAATACCCCCAATACTTGGACAGTGCCTTAACTTAGATAAATGGTTTGAATAAAATGTATTTTCCATAATCATGGACAGTTGGTTCCTCATCTTGGATATAATGTGGATAATTGGGATTGGTCAACTACAATCTAGGAAGTTTTTTTTTTTACATTTGAGCTCAAACAAAAGTTGATCTTAAATCCTATCCTATTTAAACATAATTATTTTGCTTTAAAACAATTATTAGATGGAATGCGTCTATAATAGGATAAGATGACTGGTACTGGGACACTTGGATCACTCTGCCTATTCTGGGACAGAAGCTTTGATTGGATTGCAACATGTCCAATACTGGGACAAAAGACTTTAATCTTGGACAGATTGGGTTTGTCCAATACTTGGTTTGGGTACCCAAGATTAAAGTCTTTTATCCCAGTATTGGACATGTTGCAATCCAATCAAAGATTTTGTCCCAGAATAGGCAGAGTGATACAAGTGTCCCAGTACTGGTTGTCTTACTCTAGAGTCTATCTATAATTTGGATACTTTTATCTAACTTTAAAATCCTGATATAAAGATTCAACAGCTATTTTAAAACAATCATGTATATCTACTTATCTTATTCCTACAAGTGCATTCCTTCACTTTAAACTTCATCAGCTGGCAAATAAACAACCAACTATATTTTACAAAGTGAAAATCTCTTAGTCATTATTATTTTACACTGAATGGTAATCAATCAGCAGGAAAAAAGTTGTACTATTGTAAAATATAGTGGAAATATATATAAAGGAATGTGTATTTATTCATTTATTTTTTGGAGGGGGGAGGCAATACATTTTTAGGAGTGAGACAAGTAAGTATCTATGATTTATTAAAGTAGTTTTTGGAGCTTTGGGTAAGTATTTTCTACTGGCAAATAGGTCTAACAAGGAAAAAAGTGTGAACTTAAGGGTCCATTTATGGGCTCAGAATGGAATTTACTAAAGAAGCAGCTGTTATATTTGGAAAGAGCAAAGAAGATACATTAACTGGGTTTACTGGGTTCAACTGGGTTTACTAAATTTTGGGTTTACTTCAAATAGTGCTCTGGACTTAAGCATTATCAAATCTTGACTAGGTTAGCCTAGTTCTTAAGGAAGCCTACAAAATTCTGAAATACACTTTAAGTCATTTTGTAATAATTATTATATCCCTGCTAAAGGTTGCTTTACTTCACTTTGCCTCTACTCTCTCCAATTGACAAAGATGGGAAGCCCAAATTATAAAGCATATTGGCAACTCATTGTATTTTCAATAATATAACTCTTTTCTCCTTATTAATTTATACCAAATAGCAAACAGTAAATAAGGTTGAGGAATTAAAGATTTCTACTATTGACAATATGGAAACTTGGAGATATTGTTATTACTGAGCTATGAATTATGCATGGCATCTGCTTGATGCTTTTTTCAAATATTATAGTTGTTTTACTTTGAAATTCAATTTTAAGCTAATTACTGACCATTAAAGATGATGCCTTGTTCTCTTTTTTTGGCTATAGGAAAGAATTAAAATGATGGTAAAAATTACTATTTGATTATAATTTCATTTTGCTAAACTAATTTAATCC
This sequence comes from Artemia franciscana, assembly GCF_032884065.1. Taxonomy (NCBI): domain Eukaryota; kingdom Metazoa; phylum Arthropoda; class Branchiopoda; order Anostraca; family Artemiidae; genus Artemia; species Artemia franciscana. Next base: position 26,796,048 of record NC_088869.1, on the reverse strand, counting down.
ATAGGCATTGATCCATCAAGCTTTAATTTAATAAACAATTTATTCATCCTTTAACAATTGTTGTGTTTACTTTAAGCTCTTAGTGTCACTCTTATTTGCACTTGTGTAGGCTTCCTGTAAGAAAACACATGGGAAATATATAACTTGGGCTATATATTTGCATAGTAGGGGAAGTTAAGTATAGGTCTAGTGGATTTGTAGTTAAAATGTGTTATGCAGTAAGAATTGTTGTTTGTATCCCTTTTCTAAAGCCAAAAATAGCCTACAAGGAAAGTTATTATCTTTAGGGGTTCTCAAAGAGCTTAAAATTGAATTACAATTATTATGGCCAGCCTATTAGATTCAGAAGGAGAAGAAAAATAGATGTCAAGTGGTATATTTTAGTGGTATAGTGTTATATTTTCAGTAAGTTTTGAGTATTTCTACATCTAAACTATGAATTACTTCATCATATGGTAAAATTCTAGTTAATTGACTTCTTGCTATCATGGAAAGGGTTTAGGTTAGGAAAATGAAACTTTCAGGGATGGGTCTACAGGCTAAAAAATGTTCTGGGAAGGTATTTTAAAGTACCCACCTCCACTGCTTCTCTCTCTAGAGGGCCCTGAAAATTGCCTACATGACCTATTGAAATTTTGACAAAACAACATTTTACCTTAATTTTTAGTTACAAGTTTCTTTTTCTCTGCCTCTAGTTCTGAAAATGCAATTACTGTTATTTGAGTAGAATTTTGAGCCATATCAATGTTTTTTTTTCAAAATTTAGGAAAAGTATTTGCATATTTATAAAACCTTATAAAATAGAATTGAGCAAAGTTATGAAGCAGAAAACAATTTTGTTGTAGCCTACTTCAATAGAGGTCATCAAAGTCAGGGCCCTCTAGAGGCAGAAGGAGTGGAGGTAGTTGCTTCAAAATACCTTCCTGGGACATACTTTAGCCTGTAGACCCATCCCTGAAAGTTTCACTTTCCTAACCCAAACTCTTTTTGAGGTATCAAGAAGTCAATTAACTAGAATTTTACCATATGATGAAGTAATTCATAGTTTAGATATAGAAATACTCAAAACTTACCAAAAATATAATATGTGTATATAATGATCAATTAGAAGGGGGAAAGCCCTGTTCCCTTTCATAGGCTAATCACTCACCACCAGCAAGTACCTACAGGAGGATCTACCACCTTATCTTTCTGGCAAATGTAATTTAAGGTAAGGTAATTATTTGAATTTTCAAATAATCTTTGAATCCTTATAATTGAGGCCTTTTTTAGCCTAGACTTACTTGTAAGTTATGACAAGATACTACTTAAAGCAACTTTTCCATGGTCTGTTATTTGGCATGAAGAGCCTTTTTTGAAAGCTTTACTCACATACCACAACTTTGTTCAGTTTCTGGGAAGCCAGAGCAAGCCTGTGATGGGGACAAGGTGTCTCATTTATGTAGACCAGCACAACAGCTTTCCAAGTTAACGAAAAGCTACCTTTCTCCAATTAGGCTACTATTAAATATTTTTTCCCAATTTAATTAAAGGTAGAGACAATCTATGCTAACTAACACAGGGGAACTCATGTTTTGGTCCTTTGAATAGAAATGGATGGTTCCTCCTCTCTTCCTGCAAGGACGGAGGCGGCTTCTTATGCTATAATTACTAAACCACTTGGTTTATATAAGTTTATCCCATTAGTAGTTCTCACCTTTTATTTTTTGGCCCCTTTTTTAGTAACACGTCTTTCAATTTCCCGTGTTCTTTTACTTGTCCGATTACTTATCTGGCTAATCTAACGTTTTATGAGACGCACATGACGTCAGAGGCTACGCGGATTACCTTCTCGAACGCTCGGATTACTTGTCCGTGGGCTTGCACTTTCTAACCCCGAAAAAATAAGATTATTGAGGACAACTGACGTCAATGTTACACATTTTTTTAAATGGATAAACATGTGAAATCGTTAAGTCTGAGCGAAAAGACAAGGAAAATGTAAATAGTGGAAATAATCTTAGCTTTTCAGTCACCTGTAAGTAATCTTATACATATTCCATAGGATATAAAGGGGTTTTGGTATTTTAGGCCCGTCTTGCATAGGCTAAGCTTCATAAGGAGTCAGAAGAAAAGTTTTTTGGTTATTAAAAAGGTTGGTTCTTAGGAAGGCAGCTATCACATTAGTGAGTTAGTCAAATATTACTATATCAAACAGGCCTAGTTTCTAAATCATCCTATAATTTTTAGTTGAAAAAAAATTAGAATGATTAGGCCAATACCTATAGCCTTTTATATAGTCTGTATTTGTTGAGATTGCTATTTAAACTGGATTTTTAATGTATAATAGGGGTAAAATTTTACTTTAGCGACTCTTGGCTATCTTTGAAAGAGGTTAGGCCTAGGCTAAGAAAATGAAACTTTCAGGGATGTGTCTACAGGCTAAAGTATGTCCCAGGAAGGTATTTTGAAGTACCTACATCTACTTCTTTTCCCTCTAGAGGGTCCTGAAATTTTTGGGTGCCTTCTTTTTTAGTTATCAGTTTCTTTTTCTCTGGCCTTAGTTCTGAAAAGACAATGCCATAAAACTGTTTTATTTCTAAATTTAGAAATAATCTTTTATGCCACCTCATTGTAGGTTAAATCAATGGCTTATATTATTTATTCTCCATGAATTATGTTCTATTTGATTTCATTGACATCAGTTGCTTCCTGTTAAAAATACATTTATTTTTTTTGCATCAAGCTTCTTCTTTTGTGAACTGTTTGTCTTTTTACATGTTGTATGAAATGTAAAGGAATACCTGGCCCTTCATTTCATAGATTCAATTAAAAGTCTTTAAGGCATCTTATATCAAAATACATCTGACCCATTTTAATGGGTTTTTTTTAGATGACATAGGACACCATTAATGTTTTGCATTTGCTTTGCTAAAAATTGTCTTAAAAAGAGCCAAGTTTAGAGAGTTATGTTAATATTCTTCTTGCTGATCAGTATAATTGTTTTTAAATTCTTTTTGTTTAAAGCATTTTAGAGAAATTCTGAGCTAAACATGTGTATATTGTTGTCACAAATGGTTTTTCTCAAATGGGTTGGAAAAAACAATTAGAACATATAATTTCTCCTTTTTTATTATGTCAAGACTCAAATATCACAAAACTAAGCATTCATATTGCTGATTGTATCTTAAGTAAGTACAATCCCTGATGAAGTTTTGTTGATACCTGTCTTAAAATTTATTTGTCTAAATAAAATACATATTGTTTGTGGGACAACAGTGAAAAATGGGAGCAACTATGACTTGAGTTTTTTTTTTCAATATTTCATTTTTCCAAATAATGTTTGTTCTTTGGTGACATTTGTGTTCCTTCTTAAGTGGCTGGGACTCTAGGTTGAGAATTCTTTATCCAAAGGGCACAGGTTTAATTCCTGGTATTAGCAGTTTATTTGGTTTGGGACAAGCCATAGAAGCTTTCTTTTAAACCCATTAAATATAAGTACAAAGGAAGAAATGCCAGTGAGGTGGTTCTTCCTTTTCAATGAATTGTTGATGTACAGACAAGAGTGTAGGTCATAAGAGGTGGCTGGTGAATGTTTTGCTAGGCTTAAAAATTTAGGGCAATTGCTCAGGTTTGCAACTGAGCAAAAAAGCAAAGTTTTGTGAATGTTATATTTATGTAATGTCAAGCACTTTAAGATTAATGTTCATGGTTTTGTTTTAATTACCATGGCCCTAGGACTTTAGTGTGTTAAAACCTGCTTATGTCCATCCATTTTCTTTTAAACAGAGAGGAGTTCTATGTTTCCTAGCATCAATAAATTTATAGGCAATTTTGAGACAAGGGTTACGAAGTAGGTCAAAACTTGCAAATGGAACTGTGGTATGACTAATTAATTTGTAAGAAATGTATATCAATTTAAAGATTAAAAACATCATGTAGAAAACAAACAAGACAAATAAACAAAAGTATCCCTTTACAACCATTTAATGAAGTGTAACAAATGTAGATCATCCCTAAGATTGAAATGAACAGAGCTTCAATTAAGAATATCTTGTCTTTAAACAGACTGAAGGGGCAAACCTCCAAGCTATGACAAATTCAATCTCACTTTTGGTCTCTTTCCTTTTCAATGGAAACTTTCTTTGGATTTTTTTCAACCAAGTAAAAACAGTAGGGACAGGATCAGGTATAAGTGACCTTCCACTTAGCCTACATACCAAGGGGAAAATCATGCAGCTATACTAATAATTGGTAAATTTTTTGTTATTCACATTTTGATTTACAAATAAAGTGAACATACCCCTTGATGCCTTTTTTATGTTCTTTACAAACATAACAAGTGCTTCAATTGCAAGTTTTTGAGCACTTGAAAATGACCAAAACATACCAAAATAGTTTTTGGGTATAAAAAAGCTTAAAACATTGGTCTCAAACTTACTGTTTCATTATTAATCCATTTTTTAAATGTTGCATAATCTATGAGCACTGATTTTCTATAATTAAGTTGGATTAATATTTTTACAATATTATGCTGTTTTTCTTCTTCTTTGATGCCAAATTTTCAATCAAAGAGTGTATTTTGGTCATTTTTGTCAAAATAATGTATGTTTTTCACTGCCAAAATTTTTTATGTTAAGTAAGGTCACAAAGTGCTTAAACTTCAATTAGCAATATAAGCAATTATTATATTTGTAAAGAACATACAAAAAGGCATCAATTGGTATATTCACTTTATTTGTAAGTCAAAATAGGAACAACAAAAATTTACCCCTAACATGCCTAATTTGCAAATATATAGCCCAAATTATATATTTCCAATGTTTTCTGCCACCTTAAAATTTAAAATTAAATTATAAATATTTAAAATCAGCATTAAAATGCGATTCTTTTGATGTAGCTATTGGTATAAAAATTCCATTTTTTAGTTTTGGTTACTATTGAGCCGAGTCGCTCCTTACTACAGTTTGTTACCATGAACTGTTTGATAACTCGTCATTTCAAGACGGTAGAAATCTAATTTTTTTTCTATTTTCCTCTGTATAATTTTTGTTTTGAGAACATACTAAATTATGAGGTCTAGCATACACTGCTCAGATGCTTGGTATTATTTTTGGGTGGAGTCAAAAGTTTTGTTTTAGATGAACCCCATTTAATTCCCGGTAATATCACTTCAATTCCGACATTAACCTTTTTAACAACTTTGCTGCCTCCATCATATCAATGCTTGAGTACGAATGTCTCCCTGGAGAGCCCTGAAATATGATATGTGGTCATTCACTTTTTTTTTATATGTTACTTGTACTTTTGTGAAGTGGAAAGATCTCATGAATTGGATATTTTATTGCTTTGTATGATATCTGCACTTATTAATCCCATGCTGGTAATTCCTATGCTGTAGGTGTACTGTTGACTATTGGCTGTTTTGCCATCCAGTATTTAATTATTTAAATTTGGCTTAATTTTATTGTTATTAGCAAAGATCATATTAAGGTAATATAAAAGCAGTAATGTCATGTGCACACGTTTATTTATGGATTAAATTGGGGTTTTCGATACAATGTTTTGAAGCCATATTAACTGCTTGAACCTCAGAAACTTCAGTGTATCGCTAAAAAGCTAATGATTAAAATGTGTTGTTATGGCTGTAATGTATTTACTTGTTCCTCCAGTTCTGTTACTTATTATCCCCTTTTAGTGCAAATGGATGTAGGCCTACTGAAGAATTTATGAAAATGTTGTGGACTCTTCTGAAATATTGTAGTGCTTTAACATGTCTTTGCAATTTCATAATATTTACAAAGATTGGTTGTTAATTTATTATAGAAAATTCCCCATGAATACTAGTTTCATTATTATTTCAAGTAAATGTAACCTCAAATTTAATGAATTTTATATATTTGGAATCACCCTAAAAAAGCGATTCTTTTAGTGCATATATTAATATCCATATTCTAGATTCTTGGTTACTATGAGCACAGGGTGCTCCATACTTACAGGTTGTCACTAACTGTGTAATGCATGTATATATATATATTAGGGCCCGACCGAAAAATCGGCTGGCCGATATTACCGGATCGATATGAGGGTCAGTGTCTTTATCGGAAAAAATATCGGTTATTGACCAATATATATATATATATAGATTAGCAGAGTTTCTAATAAGTTTTCTTATTCATTTAAATTCTCAAAGGTGTTTTCTATAGGGTGTTGGCTTGTGAGATGTTTCAAACAGGCTAAATTGGCTACTTAGGTTTACTTTTGCAGTATTAGCAGAGTTTCTAATAAGTTTTCTCCTTCATTTGAATTCTCAAAGGTGTTTTCTATAGGGTGTTGGCTTATAAGACGTTTCAAACAGGCTAAATTGGCTACTTAGGTCTACTTTTGCAGTATTAGCAGAGTTTCTAATAAGTTTTCTTCTTAATTTAAATTCTCAAAGGTGTTTTCTATAGGGTGTTGGCTTGTGAGATGTTTCAAACACGCTAAATTGGCTACTTAGGTCTACTTTTGCAGTATTAGCAGAGTTTCTAATAAGTTTTCTTCTTCATTTAAATTTTCAAAGGTGTTTTCTATAGGGTGTTGGCTTGTGAGTGGCTTCAAACAGGCTAAATTGGCTACTTAGGTCTACTTTGCAGTATTAGCAGAGTTTCTAATAAATTTTCTTCTTCATTTAAATTCTCAAAGGTGTTTTCTATAGGGTGTTGGCTTGTGAGATGTTTCAAACAGGCTAAATTGGCTACTTAGGTTTACTTTTGCAATATTAGCAGAGTTTCTAATAAGTTTTCTTCTTAATTTAAATTCTCAAAGGTGTTTTCTATAGGGTGTTGGCTTGTGAGACGTTTCAAACAGGCTAAATTGGCTACTTAGGTCTACTTTTGCAGTATTAGCAGAGTTTCTAATAAGTTTTTTTCTTCATTTAAATTCTCAAAAATGTTTTCTATAGGGTGTTGGCTTGTGAGATGTTTCAAACAGGCTAAGTTGGCTACTTAGGTTTACTTTTGCAGTATTAGCAGAGTTTCTAATAAGTTTTCGTCTTAATTTAAATTCTCGAAGGTGTTTTCTATAGGGTGTCGGCTTGTGAGATGTTTCGAACAGGCTAAATTGGCTACTTAGGTCTACTTTTGCAGTATTAGCAGAGTTTCTAATAAGTTTTCTTATTCATTTAAATTCTCAAAGATGTTTTCTGTAGGGTGTTGGCTTGTGAGATGTTTCAAACAGGCTATATTGGCTACTTAGGTCTACTTTTGCAGTATTAGCAGAGTTTCTAATAAGTTTTCTTCTTCATTTAAATTCTCAAAGGTGTTCTCTATAGGGTGTTGGCTTGTGAGAGGTTTCAATCAGGATAAATTGGCTACTTAGGTCTACTTTTGTAGTATTAGCAGAGTTTCTAATAAGTTTTCTTATTCATTTAAATTCTCAAAGGTGTTTTCTATAGGGTTTTGGCTTGTGAGATGTTTCAAACTGGCTAAATTGGCTGCTTAGGTCTATTTTTGCAGTACTAGCAGGGTTTCTAATAAGTTTCCTTCTTAATTTAAATTCTTAAAGGTGTTTTCTATAAGGTGTGGCTTGTGAGGTGTTGCAATCAGGCCAAATGGGTTATTTATTAGTTAATTATTAGTTAACATGCTAGGTTTTGGTAGAGGACAATAGAGCTTTTTTGTGTTTTCTTTATTTTAGGGTATAAATTAAAAGGAAAGTTGTACTTTATTACAATATTAATTAGTTGCAATTGTTAGTTAATTATTAGTTTGCATGCTAGGTTTTAGCAGAGGACAACAGAGCTTGTATATGTTATTTTTGTCCTTTACTTTGTAGTCTAAATTAAAGTAAAGTTGCAATTTACTGCAACTATTTATTAGTTGCATTAGTTAGTTAATTATTAGATAATCATGCTAGGTTTTGGTAGAGGACAACAGATAGGGGAATGTCCTACAGATAGGTAGAGTAGCTCCATAGGAGGCTTAGACAAAGTAGGACCTTGTCCCAGTGGGGTCCATAATAGAAACTGGGAAACCCTCCCCTGGGGGGTCATAATTACAGGTGGAGGAGGAAGAAGGCCTCTCAAACGTACACTCAACAGGGCCCACTGCCGTGTTCACACGTCAGATGAGCTACAAACCTTCTCCCAGTAATGGGTTAAATTGCATGGTGAAGCAGAACACCATCGTGGGAGGATCCTCTATAGGAGGACAACTGCGGCAGGGCGTAAGATGCAGATTTATGGACAAAGGCCTCTGTAAAGGGCCGCCTCGACCCTTTCGGGGTACCTGCAAGACTGGGAAACTTGCGGTCAATTTTTCCCACTTGAGGAGTGGCGCCCCTCGAGGAAATTATAGCCTAGTAAACAACACAGCACTCGTACGGGATTCTGATTATTGGATATTTTTCTGGGCTTGGTTTGTTTTGATGGGCGTTTTCGGGCTGAAAAACCTCTTCCTAGCTAATTTATCTACTATGGGCTGCCTCCCCGTAGTAGCATAATATTTGTAGGCATGAATATATAATGAGTCAGAGGTAATAGGCTTGGGACTGTCTGTGCAGGATTTCGACTCTTGTTGATAGAAGAGCATCGCCAAGTGCTGAAAACCATGTTGTGACCAAGATGGGCCCAGGATTGCACAAAGCCTCCAACTTACTGGAGGTCCCAGGGACTTCTTGCTGTCCGGTTCTAAGCCAGCTTAAGCGCTTCGGTGTAGACTTGAGAAGATATGTTGGTCCCCATCCTGCACTGGTTTCCGGGATCACTGCTTCTCTTGAGGCCAAAATAATTTCAAAGATTTAAAGAACATGAAAATTGGAACTTGGAATGTTACGACGTTAAAAAATGAATATCGCATCGACATTTTGACTGACGAATTCAGACGGTTTGAAGTGGATTTATTAGGAGTTTCAGAAACTCATATCCCAGGGATAGGAAGCATGAAATTAGATGACATAGAATTTGTTTACTCAGGCAGGAAGGATGGGGTACATAGACAGGGAGTAGGGCTCATGATGAATAAGGAAGCTGCTAAGTCTTGTTTAGGCTGGGAAGGTATTAATAATAGAATACTAATTGCTCATTTTATGACTAAAAAGTTAAGGGTATCAGTTATAGTAGTATATGCCCCCATTGAACCAACTGATGGAGATACTAGTGACTTAGATGAATTTTACTTACAGTTACAGGAGCAAATAGACAGGGTACCAGGTAGAAATATGGTGTTTTTGCGAGGAGATTTTAATGCCCAGGTTGGTAGAAATAGGGATAGATGGTATCCTAGCCTAGGTAAATTTGGTGTAGGAAAAGAAAGCAGTAATGGCTATAGGCTTTTGCAATTTTGTAGGTATAACAGCCTAGTTATAACCAATACGGTGTTTGGTCACAAAATGGCCCATAAGTTGACGTGGTATTCACGTGACGGTAAGACAACAAACCTTATTGATTATGTTATTGTGAACAGAAGACTAGCAGGATCAATACAAGATACTAGGGTGTATAGGAGTGCCGTTATTGATGTTAAAAGTAAAGGTCACCATTTAGTAGTGTCTAAGGTTAATTTAAAGCTGAAATTTCGGAAGGGTAACTCCCTCCCGGAAAGTTATGATGTTGGTAGACTTCAGGATGAAAATTTGAGAAAAAAAAATTCCAGGAACAGTTGAGTACTAAACTTGAGAGTTTAAAATTTGACAACGTGGAAGATGGATGGAATGATTTCAGAAAAACAATTTGTGAAGTTGCTGATGGTGTCCTAGGGAAGAGTGCTAAGACTGCAACTAGGAATATTAGTGAAAAAGCTTTAGGTTTAATAGAGAGTAGAAGGGGTTTGTATAAGAATTATCTGAGTGATAGGTCGTATGAAAACAAAAGGAATGTAAAGAAAGTGGAGAAAGCATTAAAATATGAACTAAGGAGATGTGAAGTGGAGGCGATGGATAAAATTGCTGAGGATCTGGAAGATGAGGCTAGACGGTATAATAGTAAAATATTATACTGGCATGTTAATAAATTGAAAGGGAGGAGCCAATCCGGACTAGTCCCAGTTAAAGATAGAAATGGGGCCACAATTAGTGATAAGGAAAAAAATTAAAGAAAGATGGGTGGAACATTTTGAGAATGTGCTAAACCGAGATACAGTTGCAGGAAAAGATATCGATGAAAATGAATAAGTTTGTGATACCTTGGATGTGAAGGAAGATTTGTTTAGTGAGGAAGAATTAGCGACAGTACTAAAAGGATTAAAAAATAATAAGGCCCCAGGTGCTGATAGTATGATTAATGAGTTTCTTAAATATGGTGGCTCTGAGGTTAGGAATAAGCTACTGAAGATTATAAACATGATTTTTGAAAAAGGGGAAGTACCCAATGATTTTAGGAAAACCTTAATTAAACCACTGTATAAGAAAGGTGACAAGAGTGAGTGTCGTAATTATCGAGGCATTAGTCTGGTCTCTGTAGGTAGCAAATTACTGAGTAATATGATACTTTTTAGACTGAGACATGCTGTAGACAAAGTTTTAAGGGAAGAACAATGCGGTTTTAGAAAAGGTAGAGGATGTGTCGTCCATGTTTTCACTCTTAGGTTAATAATTGAGAAGTCCCTTCGTTGTCAAACACCTTTGGTCCTCAGTTTTATCGATTATGAGCAAGCTTTCGATTCTCTTGATAGAACAGCGTTAACAAAGGTCTTGTCCTTATATGGTATACCTGAAAAATACATTAAAGTGATTTGCGCTATGTACGAGAAAAATACTGCTGCCATTAAGGTAGGAAATGAGGTTAGCAACTGGTTTTGTATTAAATCAGGAATTAAGCAGGGATGTGTTCTATCCCCCTTTATATGGATCATTTTGATGGACTTCGTCTTAAGGAGCACAGGAAAGGCAATTGGAGACCATGGAATCAAATGGGGAGGAAGAACGCTCCTGGACTTAGATTATGCTGATGATTTAAGCCATGAAAGTGTGAGCAAAATGAACGAATTTTTAGAGGTTTTACGAGTTCAGGGTGCTAAAATAGGCTTGAAAATCAATGTTAAGAAGACTAAGTCACTAAGGCTAGGAATAAGTGAAGATGAACAGGTGACATTAGGTAACGAAAAGATTGATCAGGTTGGGAGCTTCTGTTACCTTGGTAGTATTATTAGTAAAGATGGTGGGAGCAGTGAAGATGTTAAAAGTAGAATAGCTAAGGCTCAGGGTGTTTTTTCACAGTTAAAAAAAAGTTTGGAAGAATAGAAAGATAAGTCTACAAACCAAGATTAGAATATTAGAAGCTACAGTGATGACAGTGGTCAAATATGGCTCTGAAGCATGGGCACTCCGAAAAGCAGATGAAAATTTACTAGATGTTTTCCAGAGAAATTGCCTACGGATTGTTCTGGGAACCCGGCTGACTGACCTTATTTCAAACAGTAGGTTGTACGAAAAGTGTGGTTCAATCCCGCTTTCTGGGGCTATAATGAAAGAAAGGTTGAGATGGCTAGGCCACGTTCTACGGATGAAGGATGACAGATTACCGAAGATTGTCCTTTTTGGCCAACCGTCTGGGGCTACACGGAAAGCAGGTCGTCCTTGTCTGGGTTGGGAGGATGTCATAAATAAAGATTTAAAGGAGATGGGAATTTCCTGGGAGGGTGTAAAGAGGGAGGCTTTAAATAGATTAGGTTGGAGGAGGAGCGTGCGTAGCTGTGTTGGCCTCAGGTGGCTTGGTGCTGCAGTGAGTTATTAGTAGTAGTAGTAGTAGTTTCTGCCACCTTTTACTTGTTTTTCCAGTTTTTGTTTTGCCACAGTTGTTTCAATTAATAGGTACTAGGGTTGAGGGATAGATTGGCAGAATCAATTGAAAATATGTAATTTCAGCTATAGATTTTCATATTAGGAGGGTTGGGACTAAAGTAGAGCAGGGCTGCATGTAGAATGTGTTAGCTATAATTATTGTGTAAATTACAAAGAATCGTCTTTTTTTAACAGGTTTTCTTCTATAGGTCTACAGGTCCTTCTCTTGGCTTATACCACATCAAGCATTATATAACTGGTGAAGAGTAAGTAGCAAAAAGCTGTATATACATAAGCATATGTTATTTAACAATGACTTCTCTAGCGCTTAACTATGACCCCTTAGTAATATTGACAAGAAATGAGTAACAGGAAAAGTGAAATTTACTGTAAATGACAATCAGGAACTGGATACTGGCTCAAGGGGGCCAAAAACAGGGCTATATAATTGGAGTTTAAAGAAGATGGTGATTTTTTTGTGAAAAACACTTCCCTGGCTAGTTTAGGACTTTAAATTGAATAGCCCACTGAAATTTTCCTATCCTATGCAATTGAAATATTTTTCACTTTTCAGAGTATTAAGACAATTTATCACAATAAAAAATGTCCAAAGCATCTTGAATGGAATGACTAAAAAAGGCACATGACAACCACAATTTGCAATCTTACAATTAAACTTCTGTCACAAAAATTATAATAGGTTACCCAGCTCTGAAACAATTGCTGAAGGTGTATTTGCCTGTAAAATTAGCAACAGACCCTAAGCCCCAGCCTCTTTTTTGTCAGAACTTCACATAGCATTAAAGTAATAATATAGGCTATTTTACACGTGAAAAATGTTGATATTCTCGTAGTTTTTCGTGCCGTTTCAAGTGACACGTGGCCAGATAAGTATTTGTTGTTATCTTTAAGGAATTAAACCCCGATAAGTGGAAATCCCATGGGACAAACGGCATTTTTTACAGCATTTTTTTTTGACCAGGTGTTAGAAATATTGACAAAACCCATTGACAAAGGGTATATTTGGATCTACTAGCGCTACCAGTGGGCCTACTACTACATATAACTCACTGTAGCACCAGGCCAGATGAGGGGAACAAAGACACGTACGATCCTTCTACAATATACATAAAGGCATATAGCTACTATATTCTATACCTGACATCAAGTCTATTTCTGGAGCTGTTTTCACCAAGCTCTACAACTTTCTAAGGTGCCCGAAGGCTCTTTTCTAAAAGTCTACTGATGCATGCCAGGGGCTTCAGTTAGAGCAAAGCATTGCATTCCTGTTTTTTGGCCCCTCTCTAGATTTACAAAAATATCTGTTTTGGTACTTTAATTTAAAATGTTTTTTTGGCATTTTATTTCAAAATGGCTCTTTGGTACCTTCGTTTAAAGAAAGATGCTCCCCCTCACCTTTAAAAAAAATTTTCCCTCCCCCTAGAATTTGCTGAGTTGATATCGTTGACTTTTACTTCCAAATGTTTTTCACTCAAAAAGGAAATTTCATTATCCTGAAAATGTTTGGCATGTAGCTTTAAACTTAATTGCTTTTTTGTATTTTTAATCAGCACAAACAATAAATTTGGCTGATGAGCTGCCCTAGCTAATATTATAAAAAAAGATAAATACAGATAACAAATGTCCATCCACGCATTTATTGAAAGATAAGAGTTTGAGTATAGATTCAATAATCCGAAACCCGATGCAGATTTTTTGGTCAGTACCAGTTCTCTCGAAGCTCCATCGATGTTATTGACCAAGTCAGTGCGATTCATTCCAAACATGGGGAAAAACTTCTTATTGCTCATCCGTATCTGCTTATGCAAATGATTTTCACTCAAGGTATCGTTCCTTCTTCATTTTGCATCGGAGATTTGTCTCCTGTCTCTTGAAAAAGGGAAATCTGAAGTCTACTGTAAATCATTCCATCCTATTACCATAGTTACATCCTTTTCATACTTTTTGAGCTACTGTTTATTAGGGAACTAGAAAAAGTGTACTAGATCCTTCCACACCAGTTCAGGTTTAAGAAAAGTACCAGATGTGCCGACGCTTTAGCCACTGTTACAAATCCCTTGGTTGATGCGGAATCATCTGAAGAAAGCCTCGTTTTGGGAGGACATGATTTCAGACGTGCATTCGACACACTGATCCATGCAGCGATGCTTCTGTGAGTGTGGATTGAATCTGGTCATTATTCATGCTGTTCGGAAATATTTAAGACAGCATATCCCCCTGAAGCAACCCCCAGATAAAACCATGCCTGCAATTTGGCCTAGACAACTTATCGCAGTCAAGAAAAGGGACTGTCAAGTAGCTGCCACCTCTTCCAACCTTTTTAATAACTAAGTACTGGAAGCATAAGATTTGTGCCCATCCTCGATGATTTTGTCCTCTGTAAACTTTTCCTTGTTATGCTTTTCTGACGACGTCCTATACCTTAGTCGAATTCTTCAACGCATCACCGATATTTGGAATCCTTGAAGCTGAATATCAGAAACTTGGGCTTGTATTTAACTCCTCGAAATATGATGTTTTCTTGTTTGACTGGAAAATGAATTTCTCTGTAACTTCTATCAAATTTGGATATAGATTTGTTCAACTTGTAGATCACCTTATTTATCTAGGTCTGCTTATTGCTTTTCTTATCCGACAAACCCGAAAACTTGTTCATGAACAAATCAGACGTAGAATCTCAGAAGCTTACGCTTCCATTGAATCTTGTAAACTTCGATTCAATCGACCTTTTCTAGCAGGTCTATATAATGATGTTGGCCTTCTCAATATTTTCTACACTGCACACTTCTAGAAACTTCTAACTAAAAGTGACAAGAGTAAAATCCGATCCTTGTTCTTTCCTTTGCCAAGTATTTGCTTCATCTGCCTCCGTGACATGGAAATTCACTCGCGATTGCGATATGCATGATTGCTGACCCAGAGGTAGGTGTCGCCAGACGGATAGCAAAACATAATAGAAAAATAAATGCGAATTTAAATGAATGGTCCCACATTCTTCAGCAGAGGTGTACTTTCTTTCATGTTATCCCAGTGTTTTTGTTGTTTGTAGTCTGTATTGTGTTTTTTCTTTTTCTTTTTTTTCTTCTTAAGCCCCATCTTTTTTGTGTTTGATGTGACGGGTTTCTCAATAAATTTTGATAATAATAATAATTCAATTCTTAGAAGATAGTTTAACGCTATATGTAGCATGTCATGCCATTGTGAAGAATTTTTCTCGCATACATATTATGTAAATCAGATGGTGCTATTGTCGATTTTCAAATCATTTCCATCAGCAAGAAACATATTAAATGTTTATATATTAAAGGTCACAAACGATTTTCGGACCTTCGAGTCGAAGCTCGTTTGTGTTTATCCGTTATATGATAACTGATTCGAGTGCTGCCATTTCAACAAGTAGTGTGAATTGTGAATTTTAATGATTAAACTGTCACACGAGTGGAGCCATATCTTGCAGTGGTAAGATAATGGGCACATTAGAAAGTATATCGTTCGCTCGTTAGAAGTCTTTCTAAAACTTGTTCGCTTAGAAGTTTCTTTTTATTCTGATTACCTTCGTATATTTGCTTGTATTGTATTTTGCAAAGTGTTTAACTAAAGACTTTTATGTTTTATTATTTTCTTTTCTTTTCTGCTCCGTGGTCTTGCTTTGTACGACGGGTTTTCAAATAAATAAATATATAATAATTAAAGCGCTAGGCATGATATATTATTCTCCCTCCACCAGCAAATATAGGCGCGACAACAGTGGTGTTATTCAAAGCAACCTGTTTAACACAAAATTTCAAGGTTTCAATCTTAATCGGAAAAGATAATATTAAATTATATTTCGGATTTTCTTTTCCTTTCTTTTCTTTCGCATATCTCAAATAAGAATGTTAGAAACTGTCATATCGATATTTTTACTCCGTATTTTTGCATATTATTTGACAGTATCTTTTCAGAGTTTCTTGTCTCTTAAGTGCTTCTTTAGAAATTTGTGAAAACCAGAATTTGGCACATAATTTGTCATTGAGCAGTTTCTGAGCAATTAAAAGGCCTGGTTACGCTTATACATTATTTTTAAGCTCATATTTTACCATGTATACCACCTAAAATTGATCTTGTCGATGATTACATAAAAAAAACTAGTTTTTTTAACAGAAAGTAAGGAGCGACATTACAACTTAAAACGAACAGAAATTACTCCGTATATGAAATGGGTTGTCCCCTCCGCAATCCTTCGCTCTTTATGCTAAAGCTTTTAATTGTTTTAAAAAGCAGAATTGTGGTAAAGAGTCAAACTTTAGCGTAAAGAGCGAAGGATTGTGGAGGGGACAACCCATTTCATATACGGAATAATTTCTGTTCGTTTTAAGTTTTAATGTCGCTCCTTTACTTTCAGTTAAAAAAAACTAGTTTTTCTTATTTAATTTCTGAACGTTTTTGAATTAATGCATGTTTGATTTTGGATCTCCGCACATACATTATTGAAATGAAATTTGCATATTAATTCTTTTTTTGGCTAAATGGCTTTCTCTTAGTTTTGATCAGACGATTTTGAGAAATAAGGGGTGGGGAAGGAGGCCTAGCTGCCCTCCAATTTTTCTGTTACTTAAAAAGGCTACTAGAACTTTTAATTTTTAACGAACGTTTCTATTAGTAAAAAATATGCGTAACTAAGGAATTAACTTACGTAACAAACTTTTATATTCTTATATTTTTATTATGTGTACGAGGGGGTTTGTACCCTCGTTAATACCTCGCTCTTTACACTAAATCGTAAGTTTTGTCCCAATTCTTTAAGAATGACCCCTGAATCAAAAAGGCCGTAGAATAAATAGTTGAAATTACTAAAAATACTTTAGCATAAAGAGCGAGGTATTTATCTCCTCCTAAATACCTCGCTCTTTATGCTAAAGTATTTTTAGAACCCCTCATATGCGTAATAATCTCAGTTCGTTTTAAATTTCAATGCTATTCCTTACTTTCAATTGAAAAAATGTTTTCATGTTTATTTTTTAATTGTTTTTTTATAGTAATGCTAGAAAATCCTGTGCCCTTTTCATTGAATTTTTCTTCCCCCATGACATATTCCTCCAAGGAAAGATCCTCCCACATAGCCCCCTCCCATAAACCCCACCCCCAAACTAAAAAAATCCCCCTGCAAACGTCTGTACACTTCCCAATAACCATTACTATGTGTAAACACTGGTCAATGTTTGTAACTTGCAGCCCCTCCCCCAGGGATTGTGGGGGAGTAAGTCATTCCCAAAGACATAGTTATTATGGTTTTCGACTATGCGGAACAAAATGGATATCTCAAAATTTTAATCCGTTGACTTTTGGAGAAATATGAGCTTTGGAGGGGGCCTAGGTGCCCTCCAATTTTTTTGGTCACTTAAAAAGGGCACTAGAACTTTTCACTTCCGTTAGAATGAGCCCTCTTGCGACATTCTAGGACCACTTGGTCGATACGATGACCCCTGGGAAAAAAACAAATAAACACGCACCCGTGATTTGTCTTCTGGCAAAAAATACGAAATTCCACATTTTTGTAGATAGGAGCTTGAAAATTTTGCTGTAGGGTTCTCTGATACGCCGAATGTGACGGTGTGATTTTCGTTAAGATTCTGTGACTTTTAGGGGGTGTTTTCCCCTATTTTCTAAAATAAGGCAAATTTTTTCAGGCTTGTAACTTTTGATGACAAAGACTAAATTTGATGAAACTTATATATTTAAAATCAGCATGAAAATCTGATTCTTTCGATGTATATTTTAGCATCAAAATTCCGTTTTTTAGAGTTTCGTTTACTATTGAGCCGGGTTGCTCCTTACTACAGTTCGTTACCACGAACTGTTTGAAACAGCAGGCCAGTGGTCATGGGGACGAAATAAACAGTAGAATGTATAGTGACGAATTTATTTATTTGTTATTACCAATAGCGGTAAGGATTAACGCTTGTCGTAAAAGGTGATATCTTAGTGATAATCACAACGTATTGCTAATAACAACTAAAGAATACTCATGCAAAGAGGTTAGCAAATGTCTAAATTGTTTATTCAAATAGAAGGACATGTTAACTGACAAGTAGATAAGAAAAAAAGATACTGAAAGTAAACTAATTTGATCAAACATCCACTTTTTTGACTTTCTTGACAAGCTTGTAATTGTTGTTAAGAAATAAGGTTGTTGAGCCCATATGGTAACAATACAGGTTTTGGTCATTACAATCATACCAGCATAGCTGAATAACCCTTTCAGCTTCCGCCTGGTACCTTGCATCGATATCACCTTTCGTATTAAAGCTGCTATGCATGGGAAATGGGAAAACATTTTTTTCCAAAAGGCTAGAGAGGGATCAGCAGCTTCACCACTGTCAGGAGTCTTGGGCCTGTTTTTATGTGCTGTTAGAATTAAAGAGAGATTGCTCTGATGGCCGATGACGTAATCATTATCATATTGATCGTTGTCAACAATATCTTGCAACGTTAGTAGCCCAATGCATTTTTTTTCTCAGTCAATGGGCAGATTGGAGCTTTTTCTCCGAGAAAAAAAAATAACCAGAAGGCATCAGTATCCAGCTAGCGATTTACCAAAAGATAAGACGATTGTACTTTCTTCCCAGTTTCTTTCTTTTTCAATAAAAAAAAAAAACTTGAAAAGCCAAAATGGTGTTTCGAATTTGAAGCGGGAATACTAAGGGTAGATATTGGATCATCTGGGATTACAAGGGTTTTTGGGTAAAAATTTAACAGATTTTTACCCTAAGAAAAAATTTCTTTCTTGTCATTGGTCCACTAGGGATAGATAGATCGCCATTAATTTTTCTTACCTTGAAAAATACAAATTCCATAAATGCAGCAGCGACCATTAGGTTGTCTCGAGGAAAGTGAAAATTCAAACCAATTGCTGGCTTTATCGTTCAGAAGCTTAGTAATTTTTATTCAAGTGTTACCTTTGGAAAACCATGGCCGCGCAGTGCAACATTCAGGGTGGAAAAATACTGAACAAAACTCTAAAGCATGCTATTGGTGGAATTTCAGCTTGAGGGAAAATCACGCTTCAACTATTTCCACTGTTCATATGTTGCCATTATAGGTGGAAATTCACCAGCAGCACAAAAAACTAGCATCTGAGCATCAGCAGCAAGAGTATCATCTAGATCAGGGCTTCTTAAACTTTTTTATATAGCGACCCCCTTCAAGCTTAGGAAATTTTAAACGACCCCCTCCTCCATATAATGAAATATATATTAACCGTAGATGTAGATGTAATATTGCACTATTTTACAATGTAAATAAAATAAGGATTAAAGAATACGTACCCATTCATTTCACAAATATAATTGGAAGCGTTGACGGGATATCGGTCGTAATAAAACACAATAAATAGAATGACATAAAACTACATATATATATATATATATATATATATTATATATATATATATATATATATATATATATAGATATATATATATATATATATATATAATAGAAAAAATAATTTTTTGTGACAATTTTTTTAATAAAAACATATTATTGACATCAAACAATATTAATGTGACGGATGTGATTGTTTATTTTACACAAATAATTAAATCTAGGCTCAATTTGAGTTAGTGCAGATCGTAATAAATTTTCAGCGTTTATTAAAGTTGAACGGTATTTTGATTTTATGTAAGTTAATGTGGAAAAGGCTGATTCACATAAATATGTTGTACAAAATGGCAGTAGTTTGTTCATTGCCATTTCCGATAGTAGGGGATATTCTGATTTGATTTCTATCCAAAATTCATGCACAGGCACTTGAGAAAATCTGAGTCGCAAGGTTGTCTCACTTGTTAATTCGGCAAATTCTTCTTGTGCTTTTAAGTTTAAAAAATTAATTTCTTCCATTTCAATTGAAAATGGATTGCAAATCCATTGTTGTGTATCGATATCATAGGGGAAATACCTATGCATGTAAACTTCCATATCCTTCAAATGATTAACTATAATGTTTGTTATAGGAGTATATTTTTTTGAAATATTGTTACTAATTAGTATTGTTACTAAATATATGTCAGTAAATGGAAACATTTCGAGCGATCCACTTTCCACTCTGTTCTTCCATATAAGAATTTTTTAACAAAGGCCTCAAGTTTACTTTTTAACATAAAAAAATTAACGCAGACTCCCTGCATTGATAAATTCATATCATTGATTTTATCAAAAATATCTGCCAAATAGCATAGCTTGAGAAGCCATAAATTATAGTGAAAATAATCGGCCAAATTAGAATTTTGCTCTGTTAGAAATATAAGAACTTCATCTTTTAAAGTTAATAATCGTTTCAAACTTCGACCTCCTGATAGCCACCTAACTTCAGCATGTAGCAATAAACTTGTATAATCCAAATCCATATCAATGCACAAATTTTTAAACAATCGACTATTAAGTGCTCGACTTTTAATAAAGTTAATGATTTTGACTGCATCAAAAAACACAGTGTTTAATTCTGGTGCAATTTTTTTAACAACAAGTACCTCTCGGTGAATCATACAATGTGTAAATGTAATATGATCATTTCCAGCTTTAACAAATGCTGTCAAACCAAGATCTTGTCCGGCCATTGCTGCAGCACCGTCCGTGCACACACCAACACAATTTTTCCAATTTAATCCTTCTTTTTCAAAAAACTCATTTACTTTTTATATATATATCTTTTCCACGAGTATGACCTTCCAGAGGACGACAAAACAGTATATCTTCATGAATGCATCCCTCATAAATATATCCTACAAAAAGTAACAACTGTGCCATTTTGAAATGTCTGTCGACTCGTCCAGTTGTATTGCAAACTTTGAGCTGTCTTTAAGCCTCATAAGAAGCTGTTGATTGATCTTTGCTAATGTCTGAAGTTCTTTTGGACACACTTTCATTTGATAATGGAATTTTACTAATTTCAGCAGCATACTGTTTTCCATGAACTATTTCAGACATTCTTATAACTGCAGCTAGTAAAAGTTGCTCTCCAATAGTAAAAGGCTTTTTCGTTTTTGCTATCAAATACGAAACTTCATACGATGCCAATTGATATTTATCATTCAAAGTCACATACTTCTCCAAAGTGTTCTTTTCTTTATTTGATGTTTGCAAAAGACGCTCAAAATATTCTATTGGCTTTTTAGATTACGTTGCATGTTTAGTATTCAAATGTCGTTGCAGTTTTGACGGTTTCATGCTTTCTGCAGCCAAAACTTCTTTGCAAATTAAGCACACTGGTTGTTCTTCATTGTTGTGAGAAGAGCATGTGAAGCCATACTGCAAATATGATTCGTCATATTTTCTTTTTTTGTTTTGCTAGAAGTCGGATTTGAAGATTTGAAGCACTGCAACTTGGTTGTGACGGCGTGGCAGACTTATTAGTTGGAATTTTAATTAGCCATTCATCCATGATGGTTAAATAATAATAAATAATTAAACAAAATGTAGTTGAACTTTAACGTAATAATTAAAAACACCAACTGAAAATTACACAGTAAATACACACATGTCACTACGAAGACAAAGCTCAGTCCAAACTGAAGTACAAACAGTATGTGTAAGCTGTAAGGCGACGCGGCGTCTGGGTACTTATAATCACTAAGTTATCTTGCAAACACTGACACCGACGGCCAGACATCAATGTCGAAGGTTCAGTTGAAAATCGAGGAGCGCGTTGTATTTATTATTTTAAATGCTACTTCCATATTTTCATTTATAGGCCCTACATAACCGTTTTGCATTGCCACTTTTTCAAAAAAAAGTTATAATAAAACTACAATAGTATTTTGTATGATTTATATTTGTATTTATATTTGTACGTAGTGTATATACTAATTTTAAAATTTTATTTATAATGATTGAAAAGTATCAGATCTTTGCGACCCCCTTTCAGTAGTCTCGCGACCCCCCTGGGGGTCGTGACCCACAGTTTAAGAAGCCCTGATCTAGATAACCAGATATTTCAAGGAGGAAGAAATTTTGTGGGTGTTTGATGTCAATCTCTGTGCTAAGGCCAGAGCCCCTAAAAGTAATAGCCTTCACTATCGACATAGCTTTCTTCATCGCTCCTTCGATTTCAGAAATTTAGGATGTACAACCAGCTCTTATCAGATTACGAAGCTCATAGGCAACACATCCTGAAACTTTGATTCCATACTATCCAAATAGCAAGCTTTCACTAGGTTTGATCCTTTGTCATGAACCATGGTAAATTTTTCGTCGAAAATATTTTTGCACGATAATTCTAATTGATCTTTTCTGCTAAGTGACGATCTGTCATGATAAACTTTGTTTTACTTTAAGTATTCTTTTTTTCTTCTTCTTTTTTGGATTACTTTGGGAATGCTTCCACGTAATCTCATCACAGGAATCAAATTCTTTCCCTGCAGAGAGTCCTGAAGACAGGTTGTGGCTATGTTCCTTCATTAGTTATATATCTGGTGTCAGCCAGAATATCAAGCTTGACACAAAAGCCAGCGGATTCTTTTTTTTTCTTTCTCAATGCGTAAATCTAGGAATTAGTATTGATCTGGAAAATTTAAAAATACAGACTCCCATGGAAAATCTTCCCTGAATGGAAGATCTGACAAGTTAGAAAATATTCAGACTTGCAATATTTCAGAAGGCTAAGGAAAGCCGAAATATTTTGGGTGGTGGCTTGCAATTGTTTTTTTTTTTGTTTTTTGTTTTTTTGGTGCACCACCGTTTTTTTGTTGTGGCGTTTGGAACTAGACTAAACCCACATTAGATTTGAAAAAAATAATGTGACTGAGGAATAAACCTATGGCTCAGCCAAAGGGAGTGATTTTAATACTAATATTTTTTCAAAGTGTTAATTTGTAGCCGATATTGAGGGGTAAGGACCCTAAACGAAAATTCCCTAATGTGACCTTATAGGCCTACGTCTCTTGATTGGCTTGTCCTCTTACATAGATTGACTTATGTCTTTCATCAAAAATTGATTGCTCAGCATAATCAGTCGTTTGAATCTTTTAGAGTATCTTTAGAGTAGGTTCTATCACTATCTTAGCTCTATGACTATCTACCTTGGCTCTACTGCCCTAGGAATGGACGGATAATAGATAGGCATATCTATTATAAAATGAACCAACATCATCTTTATACAATCCTGATAAGGGGGGGGGGAATTAATGTCAGAATTGCCTCTCACTCAATTGGACTATCTGTCTTGGCTTTTTCTACAATTAACCATGATTTGATGCCTACAAATATTCCATTTTAATTAAAAAATCTACTTTTTCTGTACGCGCTTTAACAGCCGAGTTGAAATATTTCATCACAACCGTCGATTCTTCATAACTTAGAAACAGACGTTAGGTGATGAATAGTATTTGACATATAACAGAAGAAAGCACGCTTTTGCGCATAATCGCAAATCTGTGAACTGCGGGTAAGGCGTGGTTCTGCCATACCAATCTATTCTTACTTGTCGTACTGGGGCTGATACCAGTCAAGTGGGTTCTGGTGCAAACCCCCTCAAAAATTTCCCCCGGAAACTTCCTTCCGCAGCAACTCCCCCGAGAACTTCACCTTGTGGACACCCCCCATGAAAAATTACCGACGGAAAATCCCCCCCCCCTCAAATTTAATATTGAGTAGTCTAAGGAAAATTGAGATTAATTAAAGGAATGAAGAAAAGAAGATCATTATGCATCAGCTATTATAAAAAGGAAGGGGCGTAATGGCAACAGCCGCGTTGAAGATAAGAATTAGCATAAAATGTAATTCCATATCAACATTAATATTCCTCCCCATCCACTGCAAAATTTGCTACTAAAATGATATTAAGAACTTATTCAATAAAATATTTTTCATCGAAATGTGGACTAAATATTAAAATTTTGCCCTCAATTCTGCCCAAATTTTGTCCTAAATAAGAACAACTGATGAAAACAACTTGCTTTTGGTTGAAAATACTTTATACTTCATTTTATAAATTTATTTTATTGCATTTAATTTTATATCTTATTTCTTTGTATTCTTTTTTTCGTGTTTTTGGAGGCGGGGGTTTTGTATCATTGCAAGTTTGATAAAGGTTAAATACATGCTTGCTTATTTGAAATAAGGAATTCCGTTCTTCTTAATTCTATTTTTTTATTTTGACTAGGAGTTTGACTCCATATTATTTATTAAATAAAAAAAAACTAATTTTTTTTTAGCTGAAAGTAAGGAGCGACATTAAAACTTAAAACGAAAAGAAATTACTCCGTATATGAAATGGGTTGTCCCCTCCGCAATCCTTCGCTCTTTGCGCTAAAGTTTTTAATTGTTTTAAAAAGTAGAATTATGGCAAAGAGTCAAACTTTAGCGTAAAGAGCGAGGGATTGCCGAGGGGACAACCCATTTCATATACGGAGTAATTTCTGTTCGTTTTAAGTTTTAATGTCGCTCCTTACTTTCAACTAAAAAAAAATAGTTTTTTTTATTTAATTTCTGAACGTTTTTGAATTAATGCATGTTTGGTTTTGGCTCTCCGCACATAAATTATTAAAATGAAATTTGTATGTTAATTCTTTTTTTGGCTAAATGGTTTTCTCTTAGTTTTGATCAGACGATTTTGAGAAATAAGGGGTGGAGAAGGAGGTCTAGTTGCCCTCCAATTTTTCGGTTACTTAAAAAGGCAGCTAGATCTTTTAATTTTTAACGAACGTTTTCATTAGTAAAAAATATACGTAACTTAAGAATTAACTTACATAACAAACTTTCATAATCTTATATTTTTATTATGTATACGAGGGGGTTTGTACCCTTGTTAATACCTCGCTCTTTACACTAAATCGTACGTTTTGTCCCAATTCTTTAAGAATGACCCCTGAATCAGAAAGGCCGTAGAACAAATAGTTGAAATTACTAAAAATACTTTAGCATAAAGAGCGAGGTATTTATCTCCTCCGAAATACCTCGCTCTTTATGCTAAAGTATTTTTAGAACCCCTCATATGCGTAATAATCTCTGTTCTTTTTAAGTTTCAATGCTACTCCTTCCTTTCATTTGAAAAAACGTTTTCATGTTTATTTTTCATTGTTTTCTTATAGTAATGCTAGAAAATCCTGCGCCCTTTTCATTGAATTTTTCTTCCCCCATGACAGATTCCTCCAAGGAAAGTTCCTTCAACATAGCCCCCTCCCCTCAGCCCCACCCCCAAACAAAATAAAATCCTCCTGAAAACGTCTCTACACTTCCCAATAACCATTACTATATGTAAACACTGGTCAAAGTTTGTAACTTGCAGCCCCTCCCCCAGGGATTGTGGGGGAGTAAGTCATCCCCAAAGACATAGTTATTATGGTTTTCGACTATTCTGAACAAAATGGCTATCTCAAAATTTTGATCCGTTGACTTTGGGAAAAAATGAGCGTGGGAGGGGGCCTAGATGCCCTCCAATTTTTTTGTCACTTAAAAAGGGCTCTAGAACTTTTCATTTCCGTTAGAATGAGCCCTCTTGCGACATTCTAAGACCACTTGGTCGATACGATGACCCCTGGAAAAAAAACAAACAAACAAATAAACACGCACCCGTGATTTGTCTTCTGGCAAAAAATACAAAATTCCACATTTTTGTAGATAGGAGCTTGAAACTTCTACAGTAGGGTTCTCTGATACGCTGAATCTGATGGTGTCATTTTCATTAAGATTTTACGACTTTTAGGGGGTGTTTCCCCCTATTTTCTTAAATAATGCAAATTTTCTCAGGCTCGTAACTTTTGATGGGTAAGACTAAACTTGATGAAACTTATATATTTAAAATCAGAATTAAAATGCAATTCTTTTGATGTAGCTATTGATATCAAAATTCCATTTTTTAGAGTTTTGGTTACTATTGAGCCGGGTCGCTCCTTACTACAGTTCGTTACCACGAACTGTTTGAAATGAAATAAAAAAAAGGCGCCTTAAAGGTGCTTCATACGTTAAGTCTTTCTGATGCACGCTTAGTGGACGATACCCGAACTTTTGTGTGGTTTCAGGATTCGATGACTTTTGAAAGCTTTCTTTACTTAAACTGTTGCTTTCTTATTAAGAATTGGGATTTCTGTATATTTAATTTAAAGTTGTATGTTGTATAATTTAAAGTTGTTTGACTCTATGTGATTTAAAGTAATAATTATAATAATAATAATAAAAAACTTCAGACGGGAAAAACTTTCTTCATTTCGTCATTTTCTGGTGTATTTTCCTTCTACATAATCCCTTCTTTTCTTCATTATTATTATTTGTCATACTTTTTCTTTGAGTGCTCAATTTGTATTTGAGGATATTTTTCAGAAGAGGGGGGGGCGAAGGTATTTTCTTTGGGGGAATTTTCCGAGGGGTATTTTCATGGAGTTTCTATAGGCGAGAATTTTCTGGGTGAAATTTTCCGGTTGGGAATTTTTCCACAGGATGTAGTTTTCCAAGGGAAATGCACCTAGCACTGTGCACAGAAGAGGCTTAGAAAAGTTTTCACTAATTTTCAACAATACTATCAAAATAATGCGGGTACATGCAACAAAACCTGATTGCCGTCCAAATAACTGCAACTCTTGTAAACATATCTGAATTGATGATTTCTTGAAGAAACCATCAATAAACTGTTTGTACGAGGGAGAACACGTCAAAAACAGATTGGAAATTTTTAATGGCGACACATTCACACATTTTAATCAACTGTATATGTAAAATGTCAAACCATACCCTCGTTCATAACTTTAAAAAACGTCTGAAGATATCCAATGAGGATATACGGGATCAAACAGTTCGTGGTAACGAACTGTAGTAAGGAGCGACCCGGCTCAATAGTAACCAAAACTCTAAAAAATTGAATTTTGATATCAATAGCTACATCAAAAGGATCGCATTTTAATGCTGATTTTAAATATATAAGTTTCATCAAGTTTAGTCTTACCCATCAAAAGTTAAGAGCCTGAGAAAATTTGCCTTATTTAGGAAAATAGGGGGAAACACCCCCTAAAAGTCGTAGGATCTTAACGAAAATGACACCATCAGATTCAGCGTATCAGAGAACCCTACTGTAGAAGTTTCAAGCTCCTATCTACAAAAATGTGGAATTTTGTATTTTTTGCCAGAAGACAAATCACGGGTGCGTGTTTATTTGTTTGTTTTTTTTTTTTTTTTTCCCCAGGGGTCATCGTATCGACCAAGTGGTCCTAGAATGTCGCAAGAGGGCTCATTCTAACGGAAATGAAAAGTTCTAGTGCCCTTTTTAAGTGACAAAAAAATTGGAGGGCATCTAGGCCCCCTTCCACGCTCATTTTTTTCCCAAAGTCAACAGATCAAAATTTTGAGATAGCCATTTTGTTCAACATAGTCGAAAACCATAATAACCATGTCTTTGGGGATGACTTACTCCCCCACAATCCCTGGGGGAGGGGCTGCAAGTTACAAATTTTGACCAGTGTTTACATATAGTAATGGTTATTGGGAAGTGTACAGACGTTTTCAGGGGGATTTTATTTTGTTTGGGGGTGGGGCTGAGGAGAGGGGGCTATGTTGGAGGATCTTTCCTTGGAGGAATCTGTCATGGGGGAAGAAAAATTCAATGAAAAGCGCGCAGGATTCTCTAGCATTACTATAAGAAAACAATGAAAAATAAACATGAAAACGTTTTTTCAAATGAAAGGAAGAAGTAGCATTGAAACTTAAAACGAACAGAGATTATTACGCATATGAGGGGTTCTAAAAATACTTTAGCATAAAGAGCGAGGTATTTAGGAGGAGATAAATACCTTGCTCTTTATGCTAAAGTATTTTTAGTAATTTCAACTATTTATTCTACGGCCTTTCTGATTCAGGGGTCATTCTTAAAGAATTGGGACAAAACTTACGATTTAGTGTAAAGAGCGAGGTATTAACGAGGGTACAAACCCCCTCGTATACATAATAAAAATATAAGGCTATGAAAGTTTGTTACGTAAGTTAATTCTTAAGTTACGCATATTTTTTACTAATAAAAACGTTTGTTAAAATTAAAAGTTCTAGTTGCCTTTTTAAGTAACCGAAAAATTACAGGGCAACTAGGCCTCCTTCCTAACCCCTTATTTCTCAAAATCGTCTGATCAAAACTAAGAGAAAGCCATTTAGCCAAAAAAGGAATTAATATGCAAATTTCATTTTAATAATTTATGTGCGGAGAGCCAAAACCAAACATGCATTAATTCAAAAACGTTCAGAAATTAAATAAAAAAAAACTAATTTTTTTAGCTGAAGGTAAGGAGCGACATTAAAACTTAAAACGAACAGAAATTACTCCGTATATGAAATGGGTTGTCCCCTCTGCAATCCCTCGCTCTTTACGCTAAAGTTTGACTTTTTGCCACAATTCTACTTTTTAAAACAATTAAAAGCTTTAGCGTAAAGAGCGAGGGATTGCGGAGGGGACAACCCATTTCATATACGGAGTAATTTCTGTTCGTTTTAAGTTTTAATGTCGCTCCTTACTTTCAGCTAAAAAAATTAGTTTTTTTTTATTTATTTTAATTAGAAGGGAAATTATTTGGAAAGTAGAATGTTAAATATCATGGAAAGAGAAATCACCAATATGTA
The DNA here is from genome assembly GCF_032884065.1 of Artemia franciscana. Lineage (NCBI taxonomy): Eukaryota > Metazoa > Arthropoda > Branchiopoda > Anostraca > Artemiidae > Artemia > Artemia franciscana. The sequence continues at coordinate 26,767,720 of NC_088869.1, read as the reverse complement.
AAAAGTACATTTAATTGAATCGGCATCTAGGCTCAAATACGGGTCTTATAATACCGAAAACATCATAATAAAAATAGTTTCTTTTTCGTCGACTCGTTCTACGTCTATTCATAACAGAAAATGTCGATTTTCAAAGATTTCTCATTTCGCCGTCTAAAAATATGAAGTTTACAGTGCAGCAGCACGTTTTCGCCAGTTTTTCCACATTGAACTATCAAAACAAACAAACAAATTCGATTCGTTAAATTTAACATCAAAAAAACTCAAATATTGACAAAGTTGTGATTCAAAAATACTAAAACACATTCAAAGGAAAGCTCAACCTTCTTAATCTGTTTGTGCCACATATTTTAGCTTAATGTTTTGCTGATTTTTTAACCCACGTTTCTTCTCTTAAATTCGATATCCGCTCCTACCAAATTCTGTATAAAATGCACGTCTTTTCATCAAAAACTGCATTCCCGATTTTTCATAACTTTTTAAGTACAAAGGGTTTGCATTGGCTGAGTGTCCAACGCAAGTTGGAAATGTTTCCAACCCAAATCGGCTAAATATAGGGTTGGCTAAGTTTTTACTTAGCCAATTCAAAAAATTGGGTTTCGTTTTCACTGTCCTTGTTACTTTAAAGGTATCTATATATATAAAAACTAGCTGTTGGGTTGGCGCTTCGCGCCACCCCAACAGCTAGTTGGTGGGGGCGTAACGTAAGTCGTTACGCGCCATTGTAGTTGTGTCCCTGTGTCCCACCTGTGAATATAGATATATATATATATATATATATATATATATATATATATATATATATGTTTTTAACTACGTAAAACTTGCGAATATACAACAATCTTCGATGTCCCATTGTCTGTGCATATAAATAGATTGTCAGGTTTACCGACTCTTGAACATGCAACATAAAATTGTCCATGGGAAAAACAATCCGTATTCAGATCTATACCTGATTATTCTAATGATTGCCCTTGAGCTTTGTTGATGGTGATTGCTAATCGAACATTCCCTGTGTCCCCGTCGTCATTTATATATCTCCTTTTGCCCCCGGCATCCCCCTTGTAGTTGTGTCCCTGTGTCCCGGTCGTCATTTATATTCCCAGTATCCCGGTCGTATATATCCCCGGATATATATTTCATAGTGACGCTGAAAAATAAAGAAGAAAAAGAAAACTGAAAAAAGAAAAAAGGTAAAAAACTAAAAAGAAAAAACACTCAAAGAGAAATTACAGACCGGGACACAAATGACGACCGGGACACAGGGAATATAAATGACGACCAGGACACAGGTATTTAAGAAAATCGTTCAAAGACAAATTTTTAACTGTAAGAAGATCGTTGAAAGAGAAATTTCTAATTGTAAAATGACTGAAGAACCTACAATGGCAACAGCCGAGGAAGCTGCTCAAAACGAATGTATTCAAGCCAAAGTAGCTGAGTTGGTAAAGCGTTATGCTCCAGGTTCTAGGTCCGAGAGGTTCCAGGTTCGAACCTTGGCTTTAGCATTAATACAAAAGAAGAAAGAAAACTAAAAAAGGTAAAAACTACAAAAAAAAATAAAAAGAAAATACTAAAAAAACTAAAAAAGCTAAAAAACTATAAAAAAACTAAAAAAAAGGTAAAAAACTAAAAAAAGCTAAGAAGAAAAAACACTCAAAGAGAAATCACAGACCGGGACACAAATGATGACCGGGACAAAGGGAATATAAATGACGACCGGGACACTCAAAGAGAAATTACAGACTGGGATACCGGGACACAAATGACGACCGGGACACAGGGAATATAAATGACGACCAGGACACAGGTATTTAAGAAAATCGTTCAAAGACAAATTTTTAATTGTAAGAAGATCGTTGAAAGAGATATTTCTAATTGTAAAATGACTGAAGAACCTACAATGGCAACAGTCGAGGAAGCTGCTCAAAACGAATGTATTCAAGCCGAAGTAGCTGAGTTGGTAAAGCGTTATGTTCCAGGTTCTAGGTCCGAGAGGTTCCAGGTTCGAACCTTGGCTTTAGCATTAATACAAAAGAAGAAAAAAAGTAAAAAAGGTAAAAACTACAAATAAAACTAAAAAGAAAATACTATAAAAACTAAAAAAGCTAAAAAACTAAAAAAAGGTAAAAAACTAAAGCCTAAAAAGAAAAAAAACTTAAAAAAACTTAAAAAAAGGTAAAAACTACAAAAAAAACTAAAAATAACTAAAAACTGAAAAAAAGGAAAAAAACTGAAAAATAAAGGAGAAAAAGAAAACTAAAAGCCGGGACAAAGGGAATATAAATGACGACCGGGACACTCAAAGAGAAATTACAGACTGGGACACCGGGATACAAATGACGACCGGGACACAGGGAATATAAATGACGACCGGGACGCTCAAAGAGAAATTACAGACTGGGACACTGGGACACAAATGACGACCGGGATACTGGGAATATAAATGACGACTGGGACACAGGGACACAACTACAACGGGGATTCCGGGGGCACAGGGGATATATAAATGACGACGGGGACACAGGGAATGTTCGATTAGCAATCACCATCAACAAAGCTCAAGGGCAATCATTAGAATAATGAGGTATAGATCTGAATACGGATTGTGTTTCCCATAGACAATTTTATGTTGCATGTTCAAGAGTCGGTAAACCTGACAATCTATTTATATGCACAGACAATGGGACATCGAAGAATGTTGTATATTCGCAAGTTTTACGTAGTTAAAAACATATATATATCTATAACGAAAAGAGAAATATTTTCTCTTTTATCTATATTCACAGGTGGGACACAGGGACACAACTACAATGGCGCGTAACGAGTTACGCGCGCGGGGGGCTTGGGGGGTGGCGCGAAGCGCCACCCCAACAGCTAGTATAATATAAAACTAGATTGGATATTCTTAGTATAGATAGATCACCTCAGAGGAAATTTGAATTAAAAGCGACCTACTTTTTCTGTCTTCTGGGATTCTGCTTAACGTAGTTTTTTTTTTGTGTGTGTGGTTTATCAGAAAGAGTTGTGCAAGACATAGCTCATCCAGTCAATAAAACTGCTAAAACTTAACCTACGCTTACATATAGAATGCCAAAATTCTTTATTTGTATTCCACAGACAACGCCAAATATTTTTCTCATTCGAATCGTTAAGAAATTCTAAACACAACCTAACAAAATTAATCGTGTGTGATTTCCACCAGGAAAAAAAAATACCCAAATAATACGAATATCCTAAAACCTCATAAATTTCCTCGTTAGATAAGGTATAGCTTTTGAATATGAAACAGGGGATAGCTTGCTCTAAAAGTAAGTTTAATGTATTTTATAACATGATACGTATAAATATCCAAATAAGAAATAGACCATATACACAGCAATCAGGGATAAACAATGGTAAGAATTTTCTTTTGTTAATTCAAGTCTTCTTCTGAATTAAAAGTTATAGATATATTGCAATTACGGACAAAGAATGAAACATAAAATTACCCAATGACTAATCTTAAACCACCCCTTTTTTAGCTCCACGGAAAAAAATGTCTAGAAGATAAGGTAAAGTCTAAGCTATAAGGTTTAGTCTTTGAATATATTAACTAAAGAAACTTTTTCCAAAAAAATAAGTTTTTCAAAGAAACATTAAAAGAATGAACTCTATTAGATCAAAAATGAGCAAAAACGAAATCAAATAATCTACTAAGCGTAAAACAGCCACAAGTCAGCTTTGATAAATAAAAGAAACCCAAAACGAACAGAAATTACAATAAGTAACCGAGTCAAACTCAGAACGAGTAGAAATTAACATGAGTAGGGCTCAACATCCCTATGCCTTTCCAAGACCAGAACATAATTTGCTCTTTACTGAAAAAATTAAATGTTTTTACTTTTATAATTTTAATAAATCAAATATTGTTAAGGTTAATATTAATAAATATCAGTATATGTATATTAAACTGACACAGCACATCCATTTGCATTTTTTTCAGTAAAGTGCAAACTATGTTCTGGCTTTGGGAAGACATAGGAGTTTTGAGCCCTACTCAAGCTAATAGGGGTTTGAGCCCTAATCTGTCACAACTTACTCTGAAAGGTCTAATATAATAATGTAAGCCGTTATTTGATATTGCTTCATCTCCCTATTGACAATCTACATGATCATAGGTCGTTTTTATTTAGTTCAGCATCCGCCTATGTATTCCTTGAAAGTTTCAACTTAATACCCGTGGCTTGTGTATTAAGAATGTTTGTAGTAGAAATAGTAGCATTTGTAGCAGTATGCATATAGCACCTTTTTTCAACATCCCCTTCGATACACAATGCAATTTTTAACTAAACACCATCAACTGGTCTTGAAGCATTGCTGATACGCCCTCTTGACAACCTATGTGAGCATAGTGTGTTTTGATTTATTTCAATAGATTTACAATATTGCCCAAAATTTTCGCCTTAATACCCTTAGATTTATTACTAGTATTAGTTGCACCAACAGTGATAGTAGTAGCAGCAGAGTTAATAGCAGTAGTCTTAGCTTTAGTAGCAGTAGTAGTAGTAGCAGCAGTAATAATAACAATAGTAGCAGTTACAGGAGTAAGCAGTAGTATTATAATGCGAACATGGTCTTTTGGTTAGTTCACCCCCTCCCCCCAACAAGTGTAACTATACGAAACTATTCCTAAGATATTGCTGATATGCCCTTTTGACAACCTGCGTACGGATGGCAGGTTGTCATCCGTACAACAGAAATTTTCAGAAATATTCTCTGAAAATTTTACATTCATACCCTAGGCATAGTTGTAATAGTAGTCACAGCAGTAGTATAACTACTCAACTTAATACAATTAGCCATTGCTGTAATATTGCCGATTTGCTATTTTTTAACCTGTATAGTCGCTTAGTTTTTGAAATTTTCATCTCCTTAACCTTACAAGCAGTTGTGATAGAAGTAGTAATTGGAGCAATAGTAATAGTAGTAGTAGAACTAGTAAATGTTGCAGTAGCAGTAGTATTAGTGGCAGAGCGCACATATTACCTTTCGGATCATCTCCTTTAAGTATTTTCTGAGAGTTCCAACTTCATACACAAACTAATTCTTAAGATACGCTATTCTGACAATCTAAATACACATAGTCTCTTTTGTTAGTTCGAATTTACCATCAATATTGTCTCAAATTTTACCTTCATAGACTTAGTCTTAATAACACTATTATCACAGTAGTTTCGGTGGTAGTAAAAGTAGTTACAGTGTTAGTGTCGTATTAGCAGTAGTGGTAGAAGTAGTATCAGTAGTACTATTAGCGGTAGTAGCATGTGCATATTGCCATTTGGTCAGTTGAACATCGCTTTCATGATTCTCTACCTTGACACGCTAAGCCGTTCTAAAAGTATTATTAATTTTTGCTTTTGACACCCTTTTGACGCCCCTCTCACTTTAATGCTCTGAAATTTAGAAGTTGTTGCAATTGAAGTAGTAGTTAGAGTAGTTTAGTAGCAGTAGTAGCATAAGGAAATGTAGCAGTGGTATTAGTGTTAGTAGCGACAAGCATAATTACATTTTTGTCAATTGATCTTCCCCTTTAATTATTCTCTGAAAGATTTAACTTAATACGCTAATCAATTCTTGAGATGCGCCCTTTTGACAGTCTACATGTGCATAGTGTGTTTTGATCTAGTTCAAATTCCCCCTCAATATTCTATCAAGTTTTCACCTTCATACGTGTAGCCTTAATTGTACAAGTATCATAGTAGTAGTGGTAGTAGTAGGGACAGCAGTAGCGTAATAGTGTATAATTATTACTAGTAACAGTAGTAGCAGCAGTATTAATAACAGTAGGCCTAGTAACAGTTGCATTTTGCCTTTTGGTAAACTGAACATCCCACTCATGATACCCCTGAAGTTTCCTCTTGGTATGATAAGCCGTTCCAAAAATATTGCTGATACGCCCGTATCAAGAATTTGTATACACATAGTATGTTTTGATTTAATCAAAATTTCCCTTCTATGTTTCCTCAGATATTGTCTTCAATATCCTCAGCCTTAATAGTACTCGATACAAAAGTATTAGTTTTAGTGATAGTATTGGTAGTAATAATATTACTTTTGATAGCAGTTGAAGCAGCAGTAGTTGTAGTAGTAGTAGCGTGCAAATATTGCCTTTTCGGTCAATCATCTCCCTTATCATTTCTTAAAAATTCCAAATTAATATTCTCAGCCATTCTTGAGGGCCACCGTTCACCCTTTTGACAATCCATATATACATAACATGTTATGACGTAGTTCAAAACTCCCCTCGACTTTCTCTTAAATACTCATCTTAATGCCCTTCGTATTTTGAGAGAGTAGAAGTCAAACATGCATACCTCTTCTCAATAACATATACTATATGCCAACAATGAAAAAATTGCATAACTTGCAGCCCTTGCCTTGAGGCCCCAGTGGGGGGAGGGTGTGACACCCCCAAACACATAATTACAAAGCTTTTCAATAATGCGGAAAAAATGATGTCTTAAAACTTTGTTTGGATGTTTTTTACGGAAAACGATGGGAGTGGGGGGGGGGTCTCAAAGAACTGACTCTTAAAAAGGACACTATAACTTCAAATTTAAAATCAAATGAGATACATCTGAATTTAATACGGCCACCCATTAAATAAGAACCTTATATTCCCCCAGGGCACAACTTAAAGCCGCTGTACCAGGACTCTGGGGAGATGCTCCAACCTTAGAGGCATTGTTATATGTTGTTTGGACTGTTTTAAACAGAATTGTTATCCCACAATTTCAATCATATACATTTGGTGAAAAAAAGGGTATTTCTGTTTTTTTGGGGGGGAGGGGGCTAGTCGACCTCCATCACTATTGACCCTCTAAAGGGAACTAGGAATTCCACCAAATGAATTTAAAACCAAATAGAATCTCAAGGAAATGAGCCACCTCTAAAGTCCATATAACCATCCTTTCTATAAGAAGCTCAAATGCCCCAGGGGCATAACTAACAACTCTCACCCTTAGGCTCTGGTGGTTTGTATAATTCTCAAAAGCCTTGTTATATGATCTTTGGACTGCTTGAATAAAAGGCTTGTGTCAAAATATCTATTGGATGCATCTTGGAAAACAAGACGTGCTTGTGTGTCTGTGGGAGGGAGGGTAGCTGCGCCCTGATTACTTGACTCTTAAAATTGGCACCAGAAGTTCTTAATACCAATCCAATGAGCCCCCTTTAAAGCATATACAACCACCTTTTCTGTAAGAACCTTGTTTGCCCCTAGGGCATAACTTAGGAGGGTTGTAGGAGGGGTTATAAGCTGTAGGAGGGGGTCTTCCTTACAGACATAATTTCTGGACCCTTCAGGTATGATGAACAAAATTGTTATCTCCAGCTTTTTATTGGAGATGTTAAGGGAAAAATGAGCTCTGAGGGGGGGGGGGGGGGTTGGTTGCAATCAAATGATTTTGTAAGGGCACTATAATTTCCAATTTCAAATAAAATGAGCCCCATCTTAAGTTTATACGACCGGCTATTCCTTAAAAACTTATAAAAACTTATATGCCCTCGTGGTTCAACGTACAACCCTATCCCCAGGGCGCTAGGGGGTTGTTTCAATCCTTGAGGCGTTATTATATGTTCTTTGGCGTATTTTGAACAAAATCACTACCTCATAATTTCAATTAGATGCTTTTAGTGAATAGTGGGGTTGTCGGGGAGAACGGTGGGCCAGTACATCACTTTCGACGCTTAAAAAGGAACTGCAAGTTTCAATTTTCAACCAAATGTTAAAGTTAAAGAGCCATCCACCCATTAAAACCTTGAATGTCCCGAGGTATAATTTACAACCCTCCCACCAGGCTCTGGTGGTGTATATCAGTCCCAAAAGCCTTGGTATATGATATTTGGACCATTTTGAATAAAATGATTATCTCAAAAATTATTATTCGATGCATTTTGGGAAAAAGGACGTGTTGAAGGGGGATAGCTGCCCTCAGATCACTTTGACTCTTAAAAAGGGTACTGGAAATTCATATTACCAATCTAATGAATCCCCTTCGAATATATACGACCACCCCTATTCTACAAGAACCTTATATGCCGCCGGGTTATTACTTACAACCCTTGCCCTGAAAGCTGTGGGGGTGGGATTGTTTTTTCTGAAGACATAATTTTCGGACCCTTTAACTACAATGGACGAATTTGCTATATCTAAATATTAATCGGACGTCTTTGGGATAATGATGAGTGTGAGTGGGGGCTGGTTGCTCTCAAATTACTTTTGACTATTAAAAAGTGCATCACACCTTCTAATTTCAAATCAAGAGAGCTCAATCTGAAGTTTATACGACCACCCATTCCATAAAAACCTTACATACCCCCAGGGCGTGACTTATAACCTTATCCACAGGGCACTGGGGGTTGTGTCAACCCTAGAGGCACTGTTATGTGTTCTTCAGACTATTTTGAGCAAAGTTATTATCTCACAATTTTAATCAGATTCGTTCGGTGAAGGGGGTTAGTTGTGGGGGGATTGCTGTCCTGCATCAATTTTGACTCTTAAACGGAAACTAGAACTTCCCATTTGCAACCAAATGAGCCTAATGTAAAGTTCATACAGCCATTTCTTCCATAAAAACCTTAAATGCTCCCAAGGTATAACTTACAACCCTTCCCCAAGGCTCTGGGGATTTGTTTAAATCCCAAAAGCCTTGTTATATGATATTTAGACTATTTTGAGTAAAATGGCTATCTTAAAATGGTGGTCTGGCTACCTTTTGGTCACTTTGACACTTTAAAAATGGGACTAGAGCTTCTGATTGCCAATACTATGTGTCCCCTCCAAAGTTTATATGACCACGCTTTCAACAAAAACCTTATATACCCCAATGCCATAACTTATAACCCTTGCGCTGAGAGTTAGGGGAGATTTTTCATCATCAAATACATAATTTCTGGAACTCTCCGGAAATGGTGAAAAACAATTTTTCAAAATTGTTTTAAAAAAGTTCTGATTGGAAATGTTTTAGGAAATGATGGGCGTGGTGGGGGAGCATTTGTCCTCCTATAACTTTTGACTGATACTAAAGGCACTAATCCTCTTAATTTGCAATGGAATGAGCCCTTTTTGAAGTTTCTATGACAACACTCTCTATAAAAACCTTATATGCCCCGAGGGCATAACTTGTAACCCTTGTCCTGAGGTCTGTGGGGAGTTGTTATATTCAAAGACCTAATTTGTAGACTTTTTAACTACGTTGAACAAAATGACTATGTCAAATTTTGGATCGGATGTGCTTTGAGAAATGAAGATTGTGCTGGGGCACTCAATTTCCAATCGAATGAGCCCTTTTTGAAGTTTCTACCACAATACATTCGATAAAAACCTTATCTACCCCCAGGGAATAACTTACAATCTTCGCCCGGAAGGCTGTGGGGGGAGGGGTTTTCATCCTCAAAGATATAATTTCTGGATCTTTCAGCTACGTTGAACAAAATGGTTATCTCAAAATTTAGATTGGATGTGTTAGGGGAAAGGGTGGGCGTGGGAGGGGGTTAATTGCTCTCCAATCACTTTTGACTATTAAAAAGGATACTATTCGTTTCAATTCCCAATTGAACGAGCCCTTTTTGACTTTTCTAGGCCAACATTTTTTATAAAAACCTTATGTGCGCCCCAAGGCATCAAACAGTTCCTGGTAACGAACTGTAGTAAGGAGCGACCCGGCTCATTAGTAAACGAAACTCTAAAAAACGGAATTTTTGATGCTAAAATATACATCAAAAGAATCGGATTTTCATGCTGATTTTAAATATATAAGTTTCATCAAATTTAGTCTTTGTTATCAAAAGTTACGAAAATCACACCATCGCATTCGGCATATCAGAGAACCCTATAGCAAAAATTTCAAGCTCATATCTACAAAAATGTGGAATTTCGTATTTTTTGCCAGAAGACAAATCACGGGTGCGTGTTTATTTGTTTGTTTGTTTTTTTTTCCCAAGGGTCATCGTATCGACCAAGTGGTCCTATAATGTCGCAAGAGGGCTCATTCTAATGGACATGAAAAGTTCTAGTGCCCTTTTCAAGTGACTAAAAAAATTGGAGGGCACATAGGCCCCCTCCCACGCTCATTTTTCTCCAAAGTCGACGGATCAAAATTTTGAGATAGCCATTTTGTTTTGCATAGTCAAAAACCATAATAACTATGTCTTTGGGAATGATTTACTCCCCCACAGTCCCTGGGGGAGGGTCTGCAAGTTACAAACTTCGACCAGTGTTTACATATAATAATGGTTATTGGGAAGTGTACAGACGTTTTCAGGGGGATTTTTTTTGGTTTTGGGGGTAGGGTTGAGGGGAGGGGGCTATGTGGGAGGATCTTTCCTTGGAGGAATATGTGATGGGGGAACAGAAATTCAATGAAAAGGGCGCAGGATTTTCTAAAATTACTATAAAAAAAAAAAACAATGAAAAAATAAACATGGAAAAGTTTTTCAATTGAAAGTAAGGAGTAGCATTGAAACTTAAAACGAACAGAGATTATTACGCATATGAGGGGTTCTAAAAATACTTTTTCATAAAGAGCGTGGTATTTAGGAGGAGATAAATACCTCGCTCTTTATGCTATAGTATTTTTAGTAATTTCAACTATTTATTCTACGACGGTCATTCTTAAAGAATTGGGACAAAACTTACTATTTAGTGTAAAGAGCGAAGTATTAACGAGGGCACAAACCCCCTCATATACATAATAAAAATTTAAGAATATAAAAGTTTGTTACGTAAGTTAATTCTTAAGTTACGTATATTTTTTACTAATAAAAACAATCGTTAAAAATTAAAATTTATAGTTACCTTTTTATGTAACCGAAAAATTGCAGGGCAACTAGGCCTCCTTCCCCAACCCTTATTTCTAAAAATCGTCTGATCAAAACTAAGAGAAAGCCATTTAGCCAAAAAAGGAATTAATATGCAAATTTCATTTTAATAATTTATGTGTGGAGAGCCGAAATCAAACATGCATTAAATTCAAAAACGTTCAGAAATTACATAAAAAAAATAGTTTTTTTAACTGAAAGTAAGGAGCGACATTAAAACTTAAAACGAACAGAAATTACTCCGTATATGAAATGAGTTGTCCCCTCCGCAATCCTTCGCTCTTTACGCTAAAATTTGACTCTTTGCCACAATTCTGCTTTTTAAAACAGTTAAAAGCTTTAGCGTAAAGAGCGAAGGATTGCGAAGGGGACAACCCATTTCATATACGGAGTAATTTCTGTTCGTCTTCAGTTTTAATGTCGCTCCTTACTTTCAGTTAAAAAAATTATTTTTTTTTATGTAATAACTTACAGCCCTTGCCCTGAAGGCTATAGGGAGGAGTTTATCATCCTCAAAGACACAATTTCCGAGCCTTTCGACTACGTTAAACAAAATGGCTATCTCAAAATTTTGGTCGGATGTGTTTGGGGAAAAGGTCGGCGTGGGAGGGGGTTTAATTGCCCTCCAATCACTTTTGACTATTAAAAAGGGCACTAGATGTTTCAATTTCCAATCGAATGAGCCCTTTTTGAAGTTTCTACAACAACTCCTTCGATATGAAGTGCCCTGGTCTAAGACAAAATAAATAAATAATACATTGTGCCAACAGTGTTCTTTACTTTACTATGATCAAAACAAACCATTGATTTATCTTGAACAGCAATTCCTATGTAAGAAGAACGGTGTGTTTCCATGAAGTTAACAGCTCACTCAAGCTATTTTGGGTCTCTTTATGATGGGAAGCTACAAGATTTAAAAATTATTCTTCGACCGTAGCAGTGTTTTAACCCCTCCGGGGTTTTCTGCCACTTTTTGTTTTCCGCCACCATATGTTTTCCGCCACCTTTTAATTCAGGTAGGTCAGAATAGACATAGGCATAAATATAGAAATAGACATAGACATAGACACAGATATAGACAAAAATATTGACATAGACATAGATATAGATATAAACATAGACATTGACATAGACTAACCTAACCTTGCCTGTCTATTCTGACCTGACTAATCCTCTTGATGGTGAAAAATTTCCTGGTTGGCGGGAAACATACGCTGGCAGCAAACCGTGGTGGCGTTAAAACACCCACACCTTTTTCGATACTTGCCTAAAGTTTTATACAGCAATTTATTAGAAATTCTAATCAGAACATTTTCTGCATTATTACATGTAAGTATTATTGTGTATTACGATTTCATGTAATGTTACTGTGAGTTTCCAAAATTGGGTTAAGATAGATATTCATTGGTGAAAGTCCAAAATTCCTCTTTCTTTGCTTGAATCCAATTAGCTTTACGAATCAGCTTTTTCAGTCTTATGCAACCTTTGATGATAAAAGTTAAAGTTAGGTTAGGTTGGGATAGGTTATGTTAAAATAGGAGTAAATATCAGAAATGGGTTAAAAACCTAACATAGTCCGTCACTATCAAACCTTGCATAAAACTGAAAAAGTTGACTGACAAGGCTGACTACATCCAAGGAGAGAAAATAGGTATTTCGGACATTCATCGGTGAATCTCAAGATTTACAAATCTTGTCTTCGAAAGTCTTCGAAAAAACATTTGCTTTGTTTTTTTCTTAGCTGAGTCATTCTTTTCTTTTTGTACTGCTGACTTCAAAATGTGATTTTTTTTTCTTAGGGACTGAGGAGGGTTTGGCGAAAGTCTCTGCCAAAATACCTCCTTTTTGTTTTTATTCTATTAACTATTCATACTGGTACTACTCAGAACTCCTCAAGGCCACAATAATTAAACAATACTCTCTTCATCTTACCAGACGGCTGGAAAACTTTCGTAGGATTCATTATGGTATATCATCAAAAACTCACTAGCAACCATATAGGGGTGATGTCAAAAATTTCTGGGAAATACTTATGTCAATGCTAAACAGCAACATAACCAGATGGTGGCCTTCACTCTCAGTGAAAGGTATATAATTGTCAGATAATCCAGATGACTACCGAGTGCATATAAAAAAATTAATAAAAGCACTTTTAGAAACAACAAACTTAGCTAGTTGGTAACTTCTGAGTGTTCGGAATGCTGACTTAACATAAGAAATTCATAAAAGAATTTTCAAGTCCAATAATAGGTGATAAATTCCAAGTCTTTTAGTTGCTACCTGAGTATCAAATTTAATAAATGACTTTTGAGCACAAGAAAAACTACGGAAAATGGATACCAAGGGTATACCTGATCCAGATATGTGCATCCAACGCAACAATAGAAACATCGTTTTAGGCATATACAATAGTAACTTTAAGCAATAGACATGCTAAGATTAACCTTTTTAAAACTTTTTACCAGAAGCAATTTCACTGCTAAGTTCAAACTAAGTTATGATGGATCGAAATACTGAAATAGAAATATCTTTTTACTGTGATTGTATCATCTGTAAAGGCTGCTATCATGATTTTGCCAATTCTTATGAGTCTAAAGCAACCAATTAAGAAAACCTAGATATTAGAACAAATGAGGTGAATCTGGAAGAGATGAAGAGAAAAATATTGAGTGAATCGAATTTGCTTAGAATGGAGAGAAACTCGGTTTTAGATTGGTTGAGTAAGAAACTAGCTGAAGAAAGGGGACCCTTATTGCCACGTGAAAGCTCAAAATTCTTAGAAAACGAGTTAGAGTATACTAGAAAGGGATCACAAAGAGTAAAATAAAACATCAAGGGAAGCAGGCCCTCCCCACAGGAACTCTTCACATTCCTTGAGGAAGACACAGAAGATTCGTATAAAAGAAATATAGCATACAAGAATTAATCATTGTTGCAGAAGAACTTCTATATATCAATTTACACCAAATATCATTACTGGTTGAACTTATTAGATTGTTTTTGCTACTTTATTTGCAATACGAAATTTTTACCATATTACTTTGGTTTTAATTGTCATTAGATCCGGGTTAAGGAGTACAGAAATGAAACAGAATGTTTTTCTTGTTAGAGATATATGAACAGGATTTCCTCATCAAAAATTTAATAAAAGCTCGTTTGGGTAAAATAAACTCGGCTAGTTGGTCCATTCGGAGTTTTTTAGTTAATAACTGAGTATTGAAAAATTTAATAAGGTCACTTTTGACTGAAACAAACTCAGTTAGTTTGCAAATTTCGCATGTTTTTGTTGCTGACTGAACGTGTAAATTTTAATAAAAGCCCTTTTGGGTACCGCAAATTGAACTAGGTGGTAAATACCGAGTGTTTTAGTTACTGATATCACATCAAAAAATTTAATAAAAGCACTTTATAGTACAACAAACTGATTTAGTTTTCAAATTCCAAATGTTTTGGTTGCTGACTGAACATAAAAGAATTTAATAAAAGCACTTTTGTGTAGAACAGATTCAGATAGCCAGTAAATTCCAAGTCTTCTTAGCTGCTAATCGAATAACCAAAATTTAATAAAAACCCTTATGAGTAGAACAAACTTAGCTACTTGGTAAATTCCATGTCTTTCATTTAGTAACTGAGCATCAAAAATGAAATAAAAGTACTTTTTTGTACAATTAAACTCAGCTACTAGGTAAATGCTGAGTGTCTTATCTACTGACTGGGTATCAAAAATCCAATAAAAGCACTTTTAACGAAAATAAAACCAGGTACTTGATCAATCAAGAATGTTTTTGCTGCTGACTGAGTACCAAAAAGAAAAAAATTACTTTTTCCTACAACAGACTCATCTTGCCGGTGAATTCCAAGTGTTTAAGTTGCTGGCTGCATATCAAAAGTTAATAAAATACTTGAGGGCAAGAAACTCAGCTAGTTGCTAAATTCTGGGAAATTAGTTATCGACTATGTTTCCAAGAAAATTTAATAAAAGCACCTTTAGGCACAACAGCCGCATCTAGTTGGAGATTTACTAGTCTTCTAGTTGGTTACAGAATATAAAAAATAAATAAAGCACATTTGAGTACAATTAACCAAGATAGTCGATAGATTCCAAATATTATGGTTGCTGACTGAGTATCAAAAATTTAATAAGAGCACAATCATTTTGAGTGATCGATAAATATCCCAAGAACAATGAAAATACAAAAACTGTACCCTTAGGTTTTGCAAGGAAAAATAAAATCCCTTTACATTTTCTTGATAAAGAAGCAAATATTTGATAATATTAAAGGAAATTAAGTAACATCAGAAAATATTTCGTTCTGTAACATCTCTACTGCTGACATTTATTAACTTACATCATAGATTTAGATGCTAACTGAAGTTAACATAGAAGAAATATTTTTTTCAGTCAAATATCTACTACTGCATCTATTCATTTACGTCATATATGGTGATATTAAATAATGTTAAAATACATGTAAACCTATTTTAAGTTAGGTTTGTTTGGTGAATGAACCTAGCTTAAAATCGGTTAAAATAATGTGAACCAGGAAAAAAAACAGTTTTCTTGTCATCCATAAATATAGTGCAATAAATGACAACGCTTGGAGTATTAAAAAATATTGCCATCTATGACTGTAAACGAAAATATTCCAGCAGTAGAGATATGACCAAACGAAATATTTTCTGATTTTACTGAAATTCACTTGATATTGTGAAATTGTCTTTAAATTCCTTATCAAGAAAATTTTAATCAGTTTGATTTTTCTTCTCAAAATTTAAAAGTAGTGTTTTTGTGTTTTTCACTGTTTTAGTGATATTTACCGATCAAACCAAATGATAGTTCTCTTATTTTTGAAAATCAGTCAACAAGTATAACATTCAGGATTTACCAACTATCTGAGTTTGTTGTACTCAAACATATGCTTATTAAATTTTTTGATATTCAGTAACCAACTAAATGACACGTAAATCAAATACTACCTGAGTTTTTGTACTTAAAGGTGCTATTTCTGATCGGTAGTCCTCGACTAAACTCCAGGAATTTACCAATTAGCTCAGTTTGTTGTACCCAAGTGCTCTATTAATTTTTGACATGTAGTCATGAACTAAAACACTTGAAATTTACCGGCTAGCTGAGTTTGTTGTAGTCAAAGGTGCTTTTATTGAAAATTTGATACTCAGACACTAGGAGTTAACTTAGCCCCTGAGTTTTGCTGTAAGAAAAAGTGTTTTATTTAATTTTTGATATTCAGTCACTAGTTAAAGACTCAAAATTTACAAATAGCTGAGTTTGTTATACACAAATATGCCTTTTTTTATATTTTTGTTATGGTGTTATCAGCTTAAGAGACTTGGAATTTACCACAAAGCTGAGTACTCAAAAAGTTCTTTTATTTAAATTTTTTGACCCTGTGTCAAACTAAAACACTTGGTATTTACCAGCCAGTTCCATTTGCTGAACACAAAAGTGCTTTTATTAAAATTTTATGTTGAGTTAGTAAATAAAACATTCGGAATTTACAAACTCACTAAGTTTGTTGTACTCAAAGTGCCCTTATCAAATTTTCTATACTCAGCCATCAGGATTGCGACCTTTACAGATGATAGAATCACTTTAAGAACAGACTTCTGTTTCGATTTTTCTATCCATCATAGCTTAGTTTAAACTTAGCAGTGCGATTGCTTCTGGTAGCACCTCTAAGAAAACAGGTTAAGCCTAAAGATATTTATTAGTTACGAAGACCACACTGCCTTTCTATATCAAACAAACACAACTTAGAAACTATATCGAATTTTTTCCCAAGATAGTGGAATCTCACTGTCTTGGAAAAACGTCCTTACTGTTTCTAACAAACACAACTCCATTATAGAGAACAAACAACAAACAAACACTGCGACAGCCCCCCGTTTGTGTGTGTTTGTGTCCACGAGTGTGTGCATGTTTGTGTGTGTGTGCACGTGCGTATACGTGTGTATGTGTCCGTGTGTATCTGTGTGTGTATAAATGTGTTTGTGTGTGTGTGTTATAGTTGTGTGTGTGTGTGTGTGTGTGTGTAAAAATTCTTTATAGTTTCTAAGAATTGTTTGTTTGATATAGAAAGGCAGTGCGGTCTTCGTAACTAATAAATATCTTTAAGCTTAAACTGTTTTTTAGACTTGTTACCAGAAGCAATTACACTGTTAAGTTTAAACTAAGCTGTAATGGATGTAAAAATTGAAATAGAAGTATGTTCTTACAGCGATTCAATAATCTAAAAAGGTCGCAATCATGATTTTGCCAATTCTTATGAGTCTTATACAACCGACTTAGAATATGTGGACAATAGAATAGATGAGGTGAATCTGGAAGATATGAGGAGAAAAATATTGAATGAAATAAATTTAATTTGAATAGAGAGGAACTCATTTTCAGATTGGTCAATTAAGAATCTAGTGGAAGAAAGGGCACCCTTACCCTTCAATAAAAGCTCAACATCACAGCAATGGGCTTAGAAAAGGAGGCAAGGTATACTTAAACAAGATCACGAAGATGAAAATGAGAGATAAAGAAAATGATGGTCACACTACAGAATTCTTCACAGTCTTCGGGATTTGACAGACAAGACACATATAAAAGAAATATGGCATGGAAAAATTAATCATCGTTCTGGAAGAGCTCCCAATTATCAATTTATGCCAAAATCTCGTTACTGGTGAAACTTAAAAGAATGTTTTTGATATTATATTTGAAATAAATATTTTTCACCGTACTATTTTGGTCTTATGTTCTCATTAGAGCTGGGTTAAAAAATAAAAATATGAAACAGACTTTTCTAATGGTCAGAGATTTATGAACAGGAAATCTCCATCAAAAATTTCATGAAAGCGCGCTCGGGTACAAAAAACTGAACTGGTTGGCAAATTTCGAGTATTTTAGTTACCGACAGTACATCAAAAATTAAAAAAAAACACTTTTGAGTACAATTGACTCAGGTAGTTGGTACATTCCGAGTGCCTTACGGAAAGGCTGAGTATAGAAAAATTTAATAAGGGGCACTTTGAGTACAAAAAAACAGTTAGTTTGTAAATTCCGAATATTTTAGTTACTAACTCGACATAAAAATTTTAATAAAAGAACTTTTGTGTTCAGCAAATGGAACTAGCTGGTAAATTCCAAGTGTTTTAGTTACAAACACCGGGTAAAAAAATGTAATAAAAGAACTTTATGAGTACTCAGCTAGGTGGTAAATTCCAAGTCTCTTTCGCTGATGACACCATAATAAAAATATAAAAAAGGCACATTTGTGTATAATAAACTCAGCTATATATCAATTTAGAGCTGTTAAGTAGTGACTGAATATCAAAAATGAAATAAAAACACTTATGTCTACAGCAAAATTCAGGTGCTAAGTTAACTCCAGGTGTCTGAGTATCAAATTTTTAATAAAAGCACCTTTGACTACAACAAACGCAGGAAGTTGATGAATTCCAGGTGTTTTAGTTGCTGACCGAGTACGTAAAAAATAATAAAACACTGTCGACTACAACAAACTCAGCTAACCGGTAAATTTCAAGTGTTTTAGTAGCTGACCACATATAAAAAAATAGAGCACTTGAGTACAACAAACTCAGCCAGTTGGTAAATTCCTGGAGTTTATTCAAGGACTAACGATCAGAAATAGCACCTTTAAGTACAAAAAACTCAGCTAGTATATGATTTTCGAGTCATTTTGTTGGTTACCGAGTATCAAAAAATTTAATAAACATATGTTTCAGTACGAAAAACTCAGATAGTTGGTAAATCCCGAATGTTATACTTGTTGACTGAGTTTCGAAAATTTGATAAAAGACCTATCATTCGGTTTGATCCGTAAATATCACAAAAACAATAAAAAATACAAAAATACCACTTTTAAATTTCGATAAGAAAAATAAAACTCATTCAAATTTTCTTGATAAAGAATTTAAAGGAAATTTAACAAATATCAAGTGAATTTCAGTAACATCAGAAAATATTTCGGTTGATCATATCTCTACTGTTGGAATATTTTCATTTACAATCATAGATGGCAATATTTTTTAATACTCCAAGTGTTGTCATTTTTCCACTATATTTATGGATGACGAGAAAACTGTTTGTTTCTGGTTCGCATTATTTTAACTGATTTTAAGCTAGGTTCCCTTACCAAACAAACCTAGCTTAAACTAAGTTAACATCTATGTTAACATTATTTAGCATCACCATATATGACGTAAATGAACAGATGCAGCAGTATATATTTGACTGAAAGAAATATTTCTTCTATGTTAATTTCAGCTAACATCGCCATCTATGATGTAAGTTATTAGATGCCAGCAGTAGAGATGGGATAGAACAAAATATTTTCTGATGTTACAGAAATTTTTTTCTTTATCAAGGAAATGTAAAGGGATTTAATTTTTCCTTGCAAAACCTAAGGGTACAGTTTTTTGTATTTTAATTTTTGTTTGGATATTTAGCGATCAATTAAAATGTTTGTGCTCTTATTAAATTTTTGATACTCAGTTAACAAGCATAATATTTGAAATCTACCAACTATCTGGGTTAATTATACTCAAATATGATTTATTTATTTTTTTACTCAGTAACCAACTAAAAGACTCGTAAATCACCAGCTAGCTGAGGTTGTTGTGCTTAAAGGTGCTTTTATTAAGTATTTTGGAAACATAGTCCATAGTTAATTTCCCAGAATTTAGCAACTAGCTGAGTTTCTTGCCCCCAAGTATTTTTTGTAACTTTTTGATATGCAGCCATCAACTAAAACACTCGGAATTTACCGGCTAGATGAGTCTTTTGTAGGAAAAAGTATCTTTTTTCTTTTTGGTACTCAGCCAGCAACAAAAACATTTTTAGTTCATCAAGTACCTGGGTTTATTGTGGTTAAAAGTGCTTTTATTAAATTTTTGATACTCAGTCAGTAACTAAGACTCTCAGCGTTTACCTAGTAGCTGAGTTTAATTGTACAAAAAAGTACTTTTATTTCACTTTTGATGCTTAATCACAAATTGAAAGATATGGTACACAAAAGTGCTTTTATTAAATTCTTTTATGTTCAGTCAGCAACTAAAACATTCGTAATTTTCAAACTAAATCAGTTTGTTGTACTATAAAGTGCTTTAATTAAATTTTTTGATGTGATATCAATAACTAAAACACTCGGTATTTACCATCTAGTTCAGTTTGCTGTACTCAAAAGGGCTTTTATTAAAATTTAGATGTTCAGTCAGCAACAAAAAATATTAAAAATTTTCAAACTAACTGAGTTTGATTTAGTCAAAAGTGCCTTTATTAAATTTTTCTATACTCAGTTATTAACTAAAACATTCCAAAATTTTTGATGAGAAAATTAGCAATAAAACAAATTCTATTTCATTTTTGTATTCCTTAATCCAGATCTAATGACAATTAAGACCAAAGTAATATTGTAAAAATATTCTTATTGCAAATAAAATAGCAAAAACAATCTAATAAGTTCAACCAGTAACGATATTTGGTGTAAATTGATATATAGGAGTTATTCCGCAACAATGATGAATTCTTGTATGCTATATTTTTTTTATACGAATCTTCTCTGTCATTTCTCAAGAAATGTGAAGTGTTTCTGTAGGGGTGCCCTGCTTTTCTTGATGTTTTATTTTACTCTTTGTAATCCCTTTCTAGTATACTGTAACTCATTTTCCAAGAACATTAGGATTTTGATCTTTGACATGGCAGTAAGGGTCCCCTTTCTTCAGCTAGTTTCTTACTTGACCAATCTAAAACAGAGTTTCTCTCCATTGTAACTAAATTTGATTCACTCAATATTTTTCTCTTCATCTCTTCCAGATTCGCCTGATCTATTCTAATATCTATGTTCTTAGCAGTGAAATTACTTCTGGTAACAAGATCAAAAAAGGTTAATCTTAACACGTCTATTGCTTAAAATTACTATTATATATGCCTAAAACGGTGTTTCTATTATATGCCATCCTCTTACTGCGTAGGATGCACAGATCACGATTAGGTGTCCCCTTCGTATCCATTCTCCGTAGTGAAAATTGGTCAAAGAGTGATCTTTTTTTGTAGAAAAGTAAATAAATGACAAAAATCGCACAATAGCACAAATAAGTTTAGCAATGTTTCATTTAGGTTATACTTATGGCTTATAAAACTGAAAAAAAAAACGCCTTTACTACCAAATGTAACAAAATGTTTAACTAGATGCGTCATTATAAAAACCAGTCACGAATAAGTTCAATGCATAAGCTAATTAATTTTCAAATTCTTTGCCTTCTTCAAACGTGTTGATTTCCTAACAATGGCTGTTTTGCATTGACGTACGAGTATTTCACTTTGAGAAAGATAATAATGCTAAATCATAAACTTGAACTGTTTAACAAGGGATTTTGCATTTACATTGATTTACATTGATTGAAAATGAGAAGTAACATTAAAACTTAAAACAATGGAAATTATTCAGTATGTGACAAGGGACGCCCGTTCATCAACACTCACTTTTTACGCTAAAATCTTAAAAGTTCTTTAAAACACTCTTTCTTCAAATTCATTAGCCCTTGTGTTTGAGCAGTTATTCTTAAAGAATTTCGACAAAAAGTCAAACTTTAGCGTTAAGATCAAGGGTTGCAGGAGATACAGCCCCCCTCATTTACGAAATAATCTCTGCTTGTTTTAAGTTTTAATATTGATCCTTACTTCCAGTTGAAAAAAAAATCTTATTTAATTTCTGACAGTTTTCCAAATCGTACCAGAAGATTCCCTTCCCTCCCCCACGTAGAATCCTCCTGAAACTTTCCTATCCTTGAAAAGTTGTCCTAGTGGAAAATCTTCCTTTAACCCCACCCCCGGCTGATGATTCCCACCGAAAAATGTCCATATGTGTCTTAATGCCAAAAACTATATGTGAACACTGGACAAATTTTGATAATTCTCCCGGAACATCAGCAAACGTAAAATTGAGTCGCATGAAAAAAATTAAAGTCCCCTGTGTAAAATTTCCCTGGAAATCAATGACAAACGATTTTAAACCTACTTTCATGTCTCCTAGCATCTCTTAAAAAACTCTGGTTTTTTAACCCAGTCAGTAGCCCTTAAAAGTTTCTACCCATTGAAAAACAGAACTTTTTGGGCCCCACCTATGGGGACTTACCCCTAAAATAGGTTTTTCCTTATATATTTGGGTACACAGAGCCAGAGATTTACGGTTTTAAATTTCAATCCGTTCTGAGAAAGAACAAGTTCGTTAGTCTCTCTTGGGGGGGGGGCACATTTCTTTGTCTTTTTGATGAATTTGGGTCCTCTTGATTCAAGAGCATTCAAGTCAATCGAAACAATAGTTTCCTGGCATCAGTTTTTGGGGGTCTGTGACACCGGCCTATGTCCTTGGGCATAAAAGGTCTCCTTTTCTCAGGAGCTTAGGTGTGTAAGTTTCAAGCCGTTTAAGTTTTTATGGCAATTGGTTTTAACCAAGTGACATATAGCGATCGCAAATTTTGTCGGTCTGTCTTTCTGTCGGTCTGTCTGTCTGTCTGTCCCGGTTTTGCTACTTCAGGCATTTCCAGGCCAGCTAGGACGATGAAACTTGGCAGGCGTATTAAGGACCGGACCAGATTAAATTAGAAATAGTTGTTTTCCCGATTTGATCATCTGGGAGGGGGGCGGTTAATTCGGAAAAATAGAAAAAATGAAGTATTTTTAACTTACGAACGGGTGATGGGATCTTAATGAAATTTGATGTTTTGGAAGAAAATCGTGTCTTAGAGCCGTGTCTTATTATAAATTCTGACCAGATCCGGTGACATTGGGGGGAATTGGAGGGGGGACCTTAAAATCTTGGAAAACGCTTAGAGTGGAGGGATCGGGATGAAACTTGGTGGGAAAAATCAGCAGAAGTTCTAGATACGCTATTGGTATAATCGGAACGGATTTGCTCTGTTTGGGGGAGTTAGGGGAGGGGTGTGTGTTAATTCTGAAAAATTAGAAAAAAATGAAGTATTTTTAACTTACGAAGGAGTGATCGGATCTTAATGAAATTTGAAGTTTGGAAGGATATCGTGTCTCAAAGCTCTTATTTTAAATCCCGACTGGATCTGGTGACAATGGGGGGAATTGAGGGGGAACCTAAAATCTTGGAAAACGCTTAGAGTGGAGGGATCGGGATGAAACTTGGTGGGAAAAATAAGTACAAGTCTTCAATACGGGATTGACGTAGTCAGAACAGATCCGCTCTCTTTGGGGGAGTTGGGGGGGGGGGGGTTAATTCTGAACAAATTAGAAAAATAAGGTATTTAACTTACGAAGAAGTGATCGGATCTTAATGAAGTTTGAAGCTTGGAATGATGTCATGTCTCAGAGCTCTCATGTTAAATCCCGATTGGATCTGGTGACATTGGGGGGAATTGAGGGGGGGGATCTAAAATCTTGGAAAACGCTTAGAGTGGAGGGATCGGGGTGAAACTTGGTCTGGAAAATAAGCATAAGTCCTAAATACGTGATTGACATAACCGGGACGGATCCGCTCTCTTTGGGGGAGAGGGGGGAAGGGTTAATTCTGAAAAATTAAGAAAATGGGGTGTTTTTAGCTTAGGAAGGAGTGATTGGATCTTAATGAAATTTGATGTTTAGAAGGATATCATGTCTCAGAGCTCTTATATTAAATCTCGACCTTATCCAGTGAAGGGGAAGTGGGGGGGGGTGGATCCTATATATTGGAAAATGCTTAGAGTGGAGGGATTGGGATGAAACTTTGTGGGGAAAATATGCACAAGTGCTAGATACGGGATTGACATAACCGGAACGGATCTACTCTCTTTGGGGGAGTTTGGAGGGAGGTTAACTCTAAAAAAATAGAAAAATGAGTTATTTTTAACTCGCGAAAGAGTGATCGAATCTTAATGAAAATTCATCTTAGAAGGACTTCAAAACTCATGTCTCTTATTTTTTTTCCATCCCGACCGGGTCCAGATTCTTTGGGAGGGGGGGGGTGAAAATCTTGGAAAGCGCTTAAAGCGGAGAGATCAGGATGAAAATTGGTGGAAAGAATAAGCACAAGTCCAAGATAGGTGACTGAATTAACCGGACCGGGTCCGCTCTCTTTGGTGGACTTGGGGGGGGGGAGTAATTCGGAATAATTAGAAAAATGAGGTATTTGTAACTTACGAACGGGTGATTAGATCTTAATGAAGTTTGATATCTAGAAGGATCTTGTGCTTTAAAACTCTCATTTTAAATCCAGACCAGATCCGGGTAAATTGAAGGGAGTTGAGGGGGAAGCCGGAATCCTTGGAAAACGTGAAATCGAGGTACCTTATGAATGGGTGATCGGATCTCAATGAAACTTGATATATAGAAGAATCTTATGTCTCAGATGCTCCATTTTCAATTCGAATCGGATCCAGGGATGTTGAGGGTTGGAGGGGGGA
Source organism: Artemia franciscana (assembly GCF_032884065.1). Lineage (NCBI taxonomy): Eukaryota > Metazoa > Arthropoda > Branchiopoda > Anostraca > Artemiidae > Artemia > Artemia franciscana. The sequence goes on along the minus strand of NC_088869.1, from coordinate 26,743,423 downwards.
AACAGAAATCTTGGAAACCGGAATTCTTGGAAAACGCTTAGAGTGGAGATATCGGGATGAAACTTGATGGGAAGAATAAGCACAAGGTACAAGATTGACATAATTTGTACGGATTTGTTGTCTTTTTGGGAGCTGGGGGTCGCTAATTTGGAAAAATGAGAAAAATTGAGGTATTTTTAACTTAAGAACGAGTGACCAGATCTTAATGAAATTTGATATTTAGAAGGAACTCATGTCTCAGAGCTCTTATTTCAAATTCCGACCAGATCTGTTGGCATTGGGGGAGGAGGTGACTGGAGGGGGAGGCCATAAATCTTGGGAAATGTTTATAAATGCCGTAGATACGTGATTGACGTAACCGGACTGGATCCGCTCTCTTTGGGGGAGTTAGGTGGTGAGGTTTAGTGCTTTGGCGAGTTTGGTGCTTCTGGACGTGCTAGGACGATGAAAATTGGTAGGCGTGTCAGGGAGCTGTTGACTTGATAAAGTCGTTTTCCCCGATTCGAACATCTGGGGGGACTGAAGGGAGGGGAAAAATTAGGAAAATTGAGGTATTTTTAACTTGCAAGTGAGTGATCGGATCTTAATGAATTTCGATATTTAGAAGGACCTCGTGACTCAGAGCTTTTATTTTAAATCCCGACCTGCATTAAGCCTCTGGTTTTTCCTTTTAAAGCAATATATTGTTTCTTAGAATTTTGCTAGAGCTCATACCAACCTCGCTTGGCTCTTCCGACCTCGTCACATGTGCCATATGAGCTCTTAGCTCTTGTTCTTTTCCCTGTATTCCTATTTTCGGGAAAGCTAATATCTGACTTTTTATTTTTCATTTTGCACTGGAGATCTCGTAATCCAAGGATATAAGTATTTAACTTTTCAGTTGATCAGAAAAACATTTGGCCTCAAATTTGGCTCAAAATTTGGCTCAAAAATAGTGATTAACTTGTGAAATGAAAAGACTTAGAAAATATTCCCTCGAGATCCAAGGTAAATTTAAGCAATGCTTCTCCTTTTTAGGTACTTTTGACCCCCCAGGTCAAGATAATTTTTTTTACGTCATTTGCTAACGTCAGTTAATGGTTGTCTAAGAAAGAACTGTTTAGACTTAAGCGAAACATTTGTCTTTAAGAGATTATACAAAAGATGACAGCTTTAACAAAGTGCCCTGCACTTAGATCTTAAAATATTTTATAATCTCCATCAAAATAAAACAGTTTTTTACTGTTTTAAAAAGTAAAGTCAAGAGAGAGAGTCAAAATTTAGCGTAAAGAGCGAGGCGATGAGGAGGGAACAGCCCCTTGCATACACGGAGTAATTTCTCTTCATTTTAAGTTTTAATGTCGTTCCTTACTCTTAGTTAAAAAAAACTTCTTTTTTTATTTAATACAAAGAAGGAACATATTTTCCTTGTTGAATTGGTTAGTGTAGCAAAATATTATAATGCGTTTCGACTAATAAAGGCGTTTCGAATAAAAGTCTAATTTTTGATTTTGTATGCTAGAACAGTTTTATAAAATATTTTATTTTAAGTGGACATTTATATACTCCAGGGGCAGGGAAGGCTCATAGTTTTACATATAGGGTGGTATTCAACACAATTATAACATATCTCTGAATTTTGGTTTGATATTTCCTTTCAAAAAGATCGTTTTTTGGTGGCTCGGTGGGATATTTAAATCGGGCAACGAATTGAGAAAAATCAAAAATTCTAAAATTCTTAAGCCAAAATTTTTAAGCCAATTTTAGCCTATATCCATAGTTACTTTACAGCATTAAATCAAAATGATTGATTACGGAACGGAAGTTAACCATAGCATTTCACATTTACACTGAACAACTCTTATTCACATTAGTTTAGACTTTTCAGTTTACGTGCACCTTTTGTTTTCAACGGGGAAATTTATTCAGCAAGAGGCAAAGAGTGGTCATTTGAGAACAAGCTTACCATTTTTCTTACCCCGCCACGATACCTTAGGTCTTCAATTATTTCCATCAACATATGATTGATAGTCCAAACATTTTCTTGATACATACGTCCTTACATGTCGTTTAAATACTGATCAAAAGCATTACTTTCTGGGATATTTTCTTTTCATCCCTATCCTTTCATCAAAACATCTACATTTAATATAGGACTGCCAAGGTGTAGATAAAGTTAATAAACTTTTCCACAAAGTTTGTCCTGCTCGCGCGAGAATTCAACTTTTTTGCCTAAGAACCTTTTTTGAAGCAAATAATTTGAATTATTCAGACCTAGAGCTATGAAGAAGCCAGTTAAACAATTTACTTCTTCTGAGGTTTGCTCTATTCATTACTATTGTGACCAAAGAAATGGGAGCTGATAGGGTGTGAAAGATGGAAATGAGGAGGATGTTTTCCCATAGATCTGATGGAAAGACTCCTGGATTGTCATAAAGAGAAAAATTCTAAATATATTATTTGTTTGTCTTTATTAGTGCAGTCCAACTGAGTCGTTGAATAAATAATGTTCTCGGAACAAATGAATATTTTTACATGCTTTTGATGTACTTTGTTTCTTTTTGCAATTTTTTCTGATGTGTTCTACAAGTTAAATGTTGGGTGAATAGCTCTTATGATAACGAAAAAAGATGATAGACTTTTAGCAATTAATAGGAGCTTGCGGAATTTACTTCTTCATAGATTTACTTCGTTAACTAGTTTTATTTCATTTTTACAAGTTTGTCTCAAATTAAGGCCTTTTATTCCTTATTAGGCTTACTTACATATCAGAAAACTTTTGCAATTAGTTGGACTTAACTGACATCCTGCTAAAAGTAAACAAAGTTTAACTTTCTTCCAAGTTCAAATAAAGTAGAAACAGGTGTAAAGAAACGATATGTTACCTTTTTCGGACAACTTTATTTATTTCGCCGGAGCACAAATTTCATGCAATTGATTATGCTGTGTCCTCACTAAAATCAGGTCTCCGTTACCCCAATCGGTGCTCCTTTGGATCTAAGCCCGTGGTAGCAGTTTGCTAATCTCAGAACCCTTTCAAAACAAATAAATGAAAAAGAAGGCCTGATGAAATATTCCTGTATATTAAGTTAATTTAAATGACTTTTTCCAAAAATAAGCTTTTAAAAGAAAAGTAAAGAGCCCGAACAAGCCAAATATGAGCAGAAATAAAGTCAAATAACCGTCCAAATTTAAAATTAGCGCAAACACCATCAATAAATGAATGAAAGTCACAACGAACAAAAATTACGATAAAAAATTAAGCCAAACTCAAAACTGTAGTGAGGAGCAACCCGGATCTATAGTAACCGATACTCTAAAAAAACAGAATTTTGATACCAATAGTTACATCAAAAGAATCACATTTTGATACTGATTTTAAATATATTAAATAAAAAACAACAATTTTTTTTAACTGAAAGGAGGGAGCGACATTAAAACTTAAACGAACATAAATTATTTCATATATGAAAGGGGCTGTTATCTCCTTAACGCCTCGTTCTTTACGCTAAAGTTAAACTCTTTCAGCTCTACTTTTTAAAACAGTAAAAAACTTTATCGTAAAGAGCGGGGCGTTAAGGAGGTAACAGCCCCTTTCATATACCGAGTAATTTATGTTCGTATTAAGTTTTAATGTCGCTCCCTCCTTTCAGTTAAAAAAACTTGTTTTTTTTTATTTCATTTCTGAACGTTTTTGAATTAATGCATGTTTTGACTTCGGCTCTCTGCACATGAATAATTAAAAGGAAATTTGCAGATATTTTTTTTTTTTTGGCTAAATGGCTTTCTCATAGTTATGAAGGGACGATTTTGAGAAAAAAAGAGCGGGGGAGTAGGCCTAGTTACCCTCCAATTTTTTGGTTACTTAAAAAGGCGACTAGATTCATAGAATCTTAAAGAAAATCACACCAACAGATTTAGCGTATCAAAGAACCCTACAGCGGAAGTTTCAAGCTCCTATCTACAAAAATGCGGAATTTTTTATTTTTTTGCCACAAGACATATCACGGATGAGTGTTTATTTGTTTTTTTGTTGTTATTTTTCCCAGGGGTGATCGTATTGAACCAGTGGTCCTAAAATGTCGCGAAGGGATCCATTCTAATGGAAATTAAAAATTCTAGTGCCCTTTTTAAGTGATAAAAATATTGGAGGGCACCTAGGCCCCCTCCCACGATTACTTTTTCCCAAAGTCACCGGATCAAAATTCTGAGATAGCCTGAGATTGAGATCTGAGATTTTATTCAGCATAGTCGAAAAACCTAATAACTATGTCTTTCGGGACGACTTACTCCCCGAAGTCCCCGTGGGGGGGGCTGCAAGTTACAAGCCTTGACCAGTGTTTACATATTATAATGGTTATTAGGAAGTGTACAGACGCTTTCAGGGGGATGTTTTTGGGAGGGGTTTATGTGGGAGAGCTTTTAAAGGAGGGATTTTTCATGGTGGAAGAAAATTTTCATGAAGGGGGTGCAGGATTTTTTAGTTTAAAAAAAAAACAATGAAAAACTAAATATGAAAAAGTTTTTTCAACCAAAGTAAGGAGCAGCATTAAAACTTAAAACGAACAGAAATTATTACACAGATGACGGGTTCAACTCCTCCTAATGCCCTGCTCTTTACGCTAAAGTAATTTTATTAATTTCAACTATTTATTCTAGGGCCGTTGTGATTCAGGGATAATTCTTAAGGTATTGGACAAAATTTAAGCTTTACTGTGAAGAGCGAGGTGTTGACGAGGGGGTGTACCCCCTCAAATACGTAATAAAAAAATAGAAATATAGAACTCGTTACGTAAGTTAATTCGTAAGTTATGTATATTTTTTTACTAATAAAAACGTTCTTAAACATTAAAAGTTCTAGTCGCCTTTTTAAATAACCAGAAATTGGAGGGTAACTAGGCCAACTCCCCCACTCCTTTTTTTCTCAAAATCGTCCGATAAAAACTATGAGAAAGCCATTTAGCCATAAAAATAAATTCATATGCAAATTTCGTTTTAATTATTCATGTGCGGAGAGCCTAAATTTAAACGTGCATTAATTCAAAAACGTTTAGAAATTAGATTAAAAAAGCAAGTTTTTTTTAATTGAAAGTAAGGAACTACATTAAAACTTAAAACGAACTGAAATTACTCCGTATATGAAAGGGGCTGTTCAGGCACATACGCGGGAACTTTTTTCGGGGGTGGGCAAAACCTTCGAAACAGCAGATATAAAGTAGCATTTTCTTTATAAAGTAATGCAAAAACTACGTATATCAGAAAATACAGATTAACTTTAATCTGTAGTATTGTACCAGATGGGGGGGGGGAAGAAGACTAAAGCCTCAAAAGTATGTTTTAGGCTCAGGTTATGTCCAGGGCGATTTAGACCCAGTGATTAATCTATTATATCCAACTGAATGGGAAATTTTAGGGTTAACAGTGCAATATGGGTGCTGTGGGGGGGGGGGTAGTTCTTCTAATGCAAAAACGTAGATTTTAATGAAAAATGATAGTTTCCAAAATTGATCCATTAAAAGCTGTACTTTATCCTGAAAAGGGGGGGGGATAAACGCCCTAATATCAAGGATAATTCTATTTTGATGTAGAAAGCAAACTCTCTTTACAAAAAATAACAGTACAATTGCTAATTACTTCAAAGAGGGTAAAAAGTTAGACAGAAAATGGGTTGATAATTGGGTAGTGACTTGACTGGATAATTGCATGCTGTAAAATCCCCCAAAAAAGGCTTCACACATGTATCTAGATTCTTAATAAATGTCCTACTTTTGCCAGAAACCCCAAGAAACCATGGGGAAATTAAACATTTCACAAAATTTGGGGAAGCCCCCCCCCCTGTGTACGTGCCAGGGGCTGTTCCCTCCTCAACGACCCGCTCTTTACGCTAAAGTGTTTTACTGTTTTAAATAGTTGAGTTGAGAGAAAGAGTAAAACTTTAGCGTAGAAAGTGGGGCGTTGAGGAGGGAACAGTCCCTTTCATATACGGAGTAATTTCTGGTCGTTTCATGTTTTAATGACGTTCCTTACTTTCAGTTAAAAATACTTGCTTTTTTGTTTAATTTACATACAGTACTGGTTATTATGAAGCGTACAGACGTTTTCAGTGGAATTTTATCGGTTGGGGGGAGGGGCTGAGGGGAGTTTGTTATGCGGGGGAACTTTCTATGGAGAAATTTCGCGTTAGGGTGAAATTGGGTCGGGGGAAGGGTTACGTTGGAGGATCTTTTCGTGGAGAAATTTATCATGAAAGAAGAGAATTTCCATGAACAATGCCGAAATAAATAAAAAAATTTCTTCACCCTGGAAGTAATGAGTAGCATTAAAACTTAAAACGACAGAAAATATTATGTGTACAAGGGGGTTCGCCTCCTCCATAATACCTTGCCCTTTACGCTAAAGTATTTTTAGTAATTTCAACTATTTATTCTACGGCCCTTGTGATTCAGTGGTCATTCTTAAAGATTTGGGATAAAATTCAAGCTTTAGTGTAAAGAGCGAGGTATTGACGAGGGTGAAACCCCCCACATATATGAATTAAAAATGCACAAATATAGAAGTTCGTTACGTAAGTTAATTCGTAAGGTGCGTATGTTTATTATTATCAAAAACGTTCGTACAAAAAATTAAAAAATCTAGTTGCATTTTTAAGTGGCCAAAACTTGGAAGGCAGAAAGGCCTCTTCTCCCACCCCTTTTTTTATTAAAACCATCCGCTCAAAACTATTAGAAAGCCATTTAGCAGAAAAAAATAATATGCAAATTTTGTTTTAACTATTCATGTGCGGTGATCCAAAATCAAAAAATGCATAAATTCAAAAACGTTCAGAAATCAAATAAAAAAAAAAACAAGTTTTTTTAGCTGCAAGTAAGGAGCGGCATTAAAGCTTAAAACGAACAGAAATTACCTCGTATATGAAAGAGGTTGTCCCCTCCACAACGCCTCGTTCTTTATGCTAAAGTTTGATTCTGCCGCTCCTTACTTGCAGTTAAAAAAAACCTGTTTTTTTTATTCAATAGATCGTAAGAGCACAATTAGTTAAGTTTTAATGCTACTCCTTACTTTCAATTGAAAAAACTTTTTGGTGTTTATTTTTTGATTTTTTTTATAGTAATGCTAGAAAATCCTTCGCCCTTTTCATTGAATTTCTCTTCCCCTATGACATATTCCTCCAAGGAAAGATCCTCCCACATAGCCCCCTCCCCTCAACCCCACCCCCAAAACCCAATTTTTTTTTTTGTAGATTGGAGCTTGAAAGTTTTGCTATGGGGTTTTCTGATACGCTGAACGCGATGGTGTGATTTTCGTTAAGCTTCTAAGACTTTTAGGGGGTGTTTCCCCCTATTTGCCAAAATAAGGTACATTTTCTCAGGCTCGTAACTTTTGATGACAGATACTAAATTTGATGAAACTTATATATTTAAAATCAGCATGAGAATCCAATTCTTTTGATGTATTTTTTAGCATCAAAATTCCGTTTTCTAGAGTTTCATTTACTATTGAGCCGGGTCGCTCCTTTCTACAGTTTGTTACCATGAACTGTTTGAAAGTTTGACCCTTTCTCTTAACTCTGCTTCTTAAAACGGTAAAAAACTTTAGCGTAAAGAGCAGGGTGTTGAGGAGGAAAAGCTCCTTTCATATACAGAGTAATTTCTGTTCGGTTTAAGTTTTAATGTCGCTTCATACTTTCATTAAAAAAAAAACTTGTTTTTGTTATTTAATTTCTGGACGTTTTTTAATTAATGCATGTTTTGATCTTGGCTCTCCGCACATAAATAATTAAACGAAATTTGCATATTAATTTTTTTGGCTAAATGGCTTTCTCATAGTCTTAATCGGAAGATTTTGAGAAAAAAAGGAGAGAGGGAGGAAGCCTAGTTGCCCTCCAATTTTTTGATTACTTAATAAGTCAACTAGAACTTTAAATTTTCTTACGAACATTTTCATTAGTAAAAAATATACGTAATTTAGGCCTACGAATTAACTTATGTACCGAACTTCTATATTCGTATGTTTTTTTTACGTATATGAGGGAGTTCACCCCTCGTCGATACCTTGCTCTTTACGCTAAAGCTTAAATTCTGTCCCAATTCCTTAAGAATGACCCTTGAATCACAAAGGCCGTAGAATAAATAGTTGAAATTACTAAACATTCTTTTGCGTAAAGAGCGAGGTATTACGAGGAGGTAAACCCCTCATATGTCCAATAAGTTCTACTCGTTTTAAGTTTTAATGCTGCTCCTCACTTTCTGTAGAAACAAACTTTTCGTATTTATTTTTTGCCAGAAGACAAATCACGGATGCGTGTTTATTTGTTTTTTTCCCAGGGGCGATCGTATCGACCCAGTTGTCCTAGAATGTCGCGAGAGGGCTCATTCTAATGGAAATTAAAAGCTCTAGTGCCCTTTTGAAGAGACCAAAAATATTGGAGGGCACCTAGGCCCCCTCCCACGCTTATTTTTTCCCCAAAGTCACCGGATCAAAATTCTGAGATAGCAATTTTATTCACTATAGTCGAAAAGCCTAATAACTATGTCTTTGGGGACGACTTACTCCCCCGCAGTCCCCGTGTAAGGGGCTGCAAGTTACAAACTTGGACCTGTGTTTACATATAGTAATGGTTACTGGGAAGTGTACAGACGTTTTCAGGGGGATTTTTTTAGTTTGGGAGGGAGAGTTGAGGGGGGGGAAGTGGGAGGATCTTTCCATTGAGGAACTTCTCATGGGGGAAGACACTTTCAGTGAAGGGGGCGCAGGATTTCTAGCATTACTTAAAAGAAAATGAAAAAATAGATATGAAAAGTTTTTTTCTACTGAAAGTGAGGAGCAGCATTAAAACTTAAAACGAGCCGAAATTATTACACATATGAAGGGTTTATCTTCTCGTAATACCTCGGTCTTTACGCAAAAGAATTTTTAGTAATTTAAACTATTTATTCTACAGCCTTTGTGATGCAGGGGTCATTTTTAAGGAATTTCGAAAAAATTTAAGCTTTAGTGTAAAGAGCGAGGTATCGACGAGGGGTGAACCCCCTCATATACGCAATAAAAACATACGAATATAGAAGTTCGTTAGGTAGGTTAATTCGCAAGTTATGTTTATTTTTACTAATTAAGACGTTCGTAAAAATTAAAAGTTCTAGGTGCCTTTTTAAGTAATAAAAAAATTGGAAGGCAACTACGCTTCCTCCCTCGCTCCTTCTTTCTCAAAATCTTCCGATTAAAACTATCAGAAAGCCATTTAGCCAAAAGAAAATAATATGCAAATTTCGTTTTTATTATTTATGTGCGGAGAGCCAAGATCAAAACTTGTATTAATTCAAAAACGTCCAGAAATTAAATAAAAAAAGAAGTTTTTTTAAATGAAAGTAAGGAGCGACATTAAAACTTAAAACGAACAGAAATTACTCCGTATATGAAAGGGGCATTTCCTCCTCAATGCCCCGCTCTTTACGCTAAAGTTTTTTACTGTTTCAAAAAGTAGAGTTAAGAGAAAGAGTTAAACTTTAGCGTAAAGAGCGGGGCATTGAGGAGGAAAAGCCCCTTTCATATACGGAGTAATTTCTGTTCTTTTAAGTTTTAATGTCGCTCCTTACTTTCATTTTAAAAAAAACTTGCTTTTTTTATTTAATATGTCTCAAAGACAAGCCCTTAAATTGTGCCTTACCCTGCTCAAAGTTTTTATCCATCCTACTTAGAAATTGTGTAATAAAAAATGGACTACACAATCAATTTAAACAAAGGCAGCCATGTTGTTGTTGTTTTTTTTAAGTTAGTTGACTAAGCGCAGTGAAAGAAAAAAGTTTACCTTTGTCATTCCATTTGTAAATATTCCGCATAAATTATAGGAAAACGTGCCTAAGAGACAATTGCTTTCTGTTCATTGAGCAACTGTAGTTTATTCTATTCGAATCTTTAATCATGTGTTTTCATTCTTTAATTGCTGTCAAGAGAGTGAAGTTGTAAAATATTTCTAGTTGGTTGTCTGTAAGTGTCGTCGGCATTTTCTTATTTTATAATCGATACTCTAGAGCTGTGATTTCTAACGAGGGATGCTGGCCCCACCGGTGGGGCACGGCAATATTTTGGTTGGTCAAGGGTAGGAGGTACAAACACCCCTTGGCAGACTATACTTTAGAGCCTTAACTTTGAAAAAGCTAAGAACCTTAATGTTGCTGAAAACAAAGTTGAAAAATATGAATGACGTCACATTCATACGCATAAAAAAGGAAAAAAAGATACATGATAGTATTGAAATAAGGTCATGCATTGTATAAAAGGCGTTTAATACAGACGATACTTTTCATTAGCATAAAATATACCTTAAGAACGACCTGAAATAAATAGCTAGGTAATGGCCTTTTAAGGTTCTCTACAAACTATTTCTTGATACTGTATGCTTCAGCTAATCGTCAATGACACTAAGAATATACAAGTAGCTTCCACAGCTTAAAAAGTACCGTTGGCTTTTTTATGTGTGGGTTATATCATAGTCCAGCTATAAATAAAATCAAAATAATGCACGTCGACAGCGCCAACTACGTAATTTTATTCTTAATTTGCTGGGCTGAACGTCCTTTAGCTCTCAAGCGTCGAATTTGTGATTGACAGACCAGAAAACAGTTTTAAAGCTTTTTTTTATATTAATTAGAAATAATGGAATTTTGGAACAGCAGATCTTGGAGATGAACGTAGTAAAGGATACAAAGACATAGCACTAGTAGGCTGCAGATGGGAACAAATTAGTATTAATGCAAGGTTTAAAACAAATTTCTAACCATTTTAATGTTCCCCTTATTAAAAGGTTAGACTGTCGTGTGGCTCGGGCATTATTCAAAAATAGTCGTTTTATAGTCTTCTTAGTAGACCTATTTTATGTCATTTCCGTCCTTTTAGTGTCTTTCCATCTCAGAAAGTGGCCTCACATACATGACTTTCAGTTTTTATGTGTAAGCTTGCATTATTAGAGATGAAATACCATGGTACCCTTAAGGTACTAAGAACATTTTTAGGTACTAAGGGACTTTTAGGGACTTACTTTTACTAAGGGACTTACTTTTAGGAACATTTTTAGGAACATTTTAAGGTACTAAGAACATTAAGGTACTAAGAACTAAGGTACTGAAAACATTTTTTGCTTTCTGGTTCCATCTTAGGTTTATTCATACCTGAAAACCGGGATTTTCTACAATTTTTTCGTTACCTAAATTTTCTCCGTTGTCGCCCCACTGAATCGTAAAAGCAGTGTTTCAGAAGGCGAAACAAAAATACGCCAGGGCCTTTGAAAAACATGCCAAAAATACGCAAGAGGCTGGTCTTATGTAGGCTTAGGGTAGGTAAAGAGAAGTAAAATAATGACTGATGAAAACAAATTCAATAACATATAAAAATGGGGAAAGGACAAAGAAATATGATTCATCGATGCTTGGTGCAGATTATAAAGTAACAATTCTCTATTTTTTCCAATTTATAGCTTAGGGCTTGAGGAGTTGCTGTATTAGGGGGGGGGGTGTCAAATTAAGCGGACAACCCATCGATCTAACTTTGTTAAAATTAAGACTTTTTCATTTCTAATTTATTATTTGTTATTAAAGTCTTACAGCCAAGAAATAAAATATAAGTTTGTGCATTTAGAATTCATTCGTAATTTTAGCTCTTAGAAACATTATTTTGCCAGCTTTTCCATGTTACTAATGAAACTTTTCTATGCCCCTAACTGCTGTTACACAGCCTAGAATAATTTTTTTGTAGTGTGTTTGTTGACAGTGAAAACCAAAGATGACTAGCCTAAAAAACTTTGCATAGCCTAACCTTAAATCGACAAGGAGAAAAGTAACGTTTGAGCACGATAAGCTATAGTTTCCACTTTTTTTTTAACCATAGACCTATTTGAAAACTACCTGATAAAATAGAGTTACCTTGTAGCTTTTTACGGCACGCCATAAATTGAAGTTTCGTGGTATTTCACTAATCAAACAGTTACTTATTACACTATTCACTAATTAAAAAGGAAAACAGAAGTGAAATAATCAAACAGCTCATGGTAACGACCTACAAGTAAAGAGTGACGCGGCTCAATAGTGACCGATACCCTATAAAACGAGATTATGATATAAATAGATATGTCAAAAAAATTGGCTTTTCATGGCAATTCCAAATGTATTAAGTAAAAAAAAAACAAGTTTTTTTTTAACGCAAAGTAAGGAGCGGCATTAGAGCTCAAAACGAATGGAAATTACTTCGTGTATGAAAGGGGCTGCTTCCTCATCAACAACCCGCTCTTTACGCTAAAGTTTGACTCTTTCTCTTAACTCTACCTCTTCAAACAGTAAAAAATTGGTTTGATTTTGGCTCACCGCACATGAATAATTAAAAGGAAATTTGCATATTAATTTTTTTTTGCTCTGGCTTTCTCATAGTTTTGATAGGATGATTTTGACAAAAAAAGGGTGGGGGAGGAGACCTAGTTGGCCTCCAATTTTTGGTTACTTAAAAATGCAACTGGATTTTTAATTTTTGTACGAACGTTTTTGTTAGTAATAAACATACGTACCTTACCAATTAACTTACGTAACGAACTTCTATATTTGTGTATTTTTGTTACGTATATGAGGGGGTTTGCTCCTTCGTCAATACCTCGCTCTTTAGACTAAAGCTTGAATTTTATCCCAAATCTTTAAGAATGACTCCTGAATTACAAAGGTCGTAGAATAAATAATTGAAATTATTAAAAATACTTTAGCGTAAAGAGCAAGGCATTGTGGAGGAGACGAACTCATTCATTCCATGTGAAAAAATTTATTTATTTGCTCATTGTTTTTTTTTTTTTCAATAATACTAGACAATTTTGCGCCCCTTTCATGGAAATTCTCTTCCCACATGATAAATTCCTCCATGGAAAGATCTTCCCACGTAACCCCCTCCCCCAACCCACCCCACCCAACGTGAAAAAGTCCCCCTGAAAACATATGTATACTTCATAATAACCATTACTGTATGTAAATTACTCCGTATATGAAAGGGGCTGTTCCCTCCTCAATGCCCCGCTCTTTACGCTTAATTTTGACTCTTTCTCTCAACTCTACTTTTTAAAACAGTAAAAAACTTTAGCGTAAAGAGTGGCCATTGAGGAGGGAACAGCCCCTTTCATATACGGAGTAATTTCTGTTCGTTCTAAGATTTAATGTCACTCCTTACTTTCAGTTAAAGAAAACATGTTTTTTTTATTTAATTTCTGAACATTTTTGAATTAATGGTGTTTTGATTTTGGCTCTCTGCAAATGTATAATTAAAACAAAATTTGCATGTCAATTCTTTTCTTTTTTTTGGCTTAATGGCTTTCTCATGCTTTTGATCGGACGATTTTGGGAAAAAATAACCGGGGGAGGAGGCCTAGTTACCCTCAAATTTTTCGGTTACTTAAAAAGGCAAATAGTACTTTTAATTTTTTTACGAATGTTTTTATTAATAAAAATATACAAAACTTACGAATTAACTTACGTAACGAACTTCTATATTCGTATGTTTGTATTACGTATATGAGGGGGTTCGCCCCCTCGTCAATACCTTGCTCTTTACACTAAAGCTTAAATTTTGTCCCAATTCCTTAAGAATGACCCCTGAATCACAAAGGTCGTAGAATTAATAGTTGAAATTACTAGAAATACTTTAGCGTAAAGAGCGAGGTATTACAAGGTGAACCCATCATATGCGTAATAATTTCTGTTCGTTTTAAGTTTTAATGCTGCTCCTTACTTTCAGTTGAAAAACTTCTCATATTTATTTTTTCATTGTTTTTTTTTTAAAATAAAGCTAGAAAATCCTGCGCTCCCTTCGTTGGAATTCTCTTCCCCCATGGCAAATTCCTCCATGGAAAGATTCTCCCACGTAACTCACCCCGCTCAACTTCTCCCCCCCCCTAAAAAAAATCCCCCTGAAAACGTTTGTACACTTGCAAATGTCCATTACTGTATGTAAACACTGGTCAAAGTTTGTAACTTGTAGCCCCTCCCACGGGGACTGTGAGGGAGTAAGTCGTCCCCAAAGACATAGTTATTAAGTTTTTCGACTATGGCGAATGAAATGGCTATCTTAGAATTTTGATCCGGTTACATTGGGAAAAAGTGAGCGTGGGGGGGCCTAGGTGCCCTCCAGTTTTTTGGTCACTTAAAAAGGCCACTAGAAATTTTAATTCCCGTTAGAATGAGCCCTCTTGCAATATTCCAGGACCACTGGGTCGATACGATCACCCCTGAGAAAAAAAAACAAAAAACAAACAAACAAATAAACACGCACCCGTGATCGGTCTTCTGGCAAAAAGTACCAATATCCACATTTTTTTAAGATAGGAGCTTGAAACTCCTACAGTGGGGTTCTCTGATACGTTGAATGCGATGGTGTGATTTTCGTTAAGATCCTATGACTTTTAGGGGGTGCTTCCCCCTATTTTCAAAAATAAGGCAAATTTTCTCAGGCTCGTAAATTTTGATGGGTAAGACTAAACTTGATCAAACTTAAATATTATATAAATACCATTCATTTGATGTAACTATTGGTATCAAAATTTCCATTGTTTAGAATTTCGGTTACTATTGAGCCGGGTCACTCCTTACTACAGTTCGTTACCACGAATCGTTGGAAAATATTGGAGAGTAAAAAGCCCCCCTTCCATGCACCTTTTTTCCCAAAGTTTTTTTCCAAAATTTGAGATAACCATTTTGCTCAGCCTAGTTGAAAGATCCAATAACTATGAATTTGGAGATAGCATGAATTAACATTGCCCTTTGGGAAAGGCCTTTAAGTTATGAACTTTTCCCGTTGTTTACGTATATTATTTGTTATTTAGAAACATGAATATAATTTTGGTTGGGGGAGGGGCAAATTTTCTGCTGGGGGATTTTCCGCTGGGACAATTTTCTACTTGGAGCGAAGTGTCCAGGTGGTGAAACTTTTAGGGGAATTCTTACACTGAGGAATTTCCTAGAATCACCATAATTTTTTTTTATTTGTCTTACTTTCTCTCTGCCGACTCAATTTTAAATGTAGAAGGGTAGTTGCACGGGATGAATTCCCGTTGGGATTGAATTGTCTACAAGATCTATTCACGGGTGGAAATTTTCCGAGGAGGGGAAGATGGGTTTCCCGGCATTGTGCAAAAAAAAGGCCATCAAATATTGAATATGAAAACAATTTTTTCGACTGAAAGTAAAGAGCAACATTAAAACTTAAAATGAGCATAAATTATTACGTATATGAAAGAGGTTACCGTAATCAATACCTCGCTCTTTACGCTAAAATTTAACTTTCTATCCCAATTCTTAAGAACGATTCCTGAAACACAAGGGTCGTTCAATTAGGACAATAAAATGCTTTTTTTTAAAGTACTTAAAACCTTTAATGTGAAGAGGGAGGTATCCAGCAGGGGGTAACCCCTTTCATATAAGTAATAATTTCAATTCGTTTTAAGTTTAACATTGCTCAATAGTTTCGGTAGAAAAAACTTGTTTTTTCTTATATACGAGATACGTATGTTTTTGTAATTAAATCGAAAAACTGAACTGCAGTCTCATGGAGTCTCAGTCTCGGGGCGCGTTGATTTGTTGTTGTTTTTTTTTGTCAGGGATTATCATATCGCAGCAGTGGTCAATGAATATCGGAAGACTCATTCGTACATAATTTAAAAATCTTTCTTTCCTTATGAGTGACAAAATGTACTGTGCAACAGGAAAGTGCGGATTTCTGCCACTTTGTATTGCGAATCAAAATATATCCCTTATAATCTAGGAAAATATAAAATACATAAATAAAATTGCCAAAAAACTTCGACGAATGAAACACAGAATCTATTTGCAATAGGCCTAATAACATAACTAAAGAAAACACGTAAAGAAATATCAAACATTTTCTAAATTCTGCAAAAAAGGGACAAGGTTGTGCATAAAGCGAATATTTTCAGGCTCATGATAAAATTCTCTATCTTAATTTGAACTAATTCCAACAGCTCGTTAATTTTAAATCTCAAAACTAATTAAGTGTTACTAAAACAAGTTGGAAAACAAAGTAGAAAACTGAATTGATATATTTGAGGAGGGTGTTTTTTTTAGAGGAAGGGGTGCCAAGCCCTTAAAAGTAAATCTTTAAGGGACAAAAATTTATAACTTTTTGTGAGAGGTCCTTTTGATCAATGGAAAGAGGGCATTCAACCTCTAGCGTCCCCTGACTTGGAATAATATATTTAGGCTAAGCATATAATATGAATTCTAAGGGGAGAATGGGTCCCTTGTTTATTACAGGAATATTGTTGGTGTCAAGTTAAGTAACAACTACATTTACATCATACTTTGAAATTGCAGATGAAACTCGTCTGAATAAGTGTGGAGTAGACTAAGAATTGTAAGATGATCTATGCTAGTTTTTATGTAAATCTATTTATAATTTTAATTATCATCTTTTAATTATTTCTTATTATTTTGTTTGTTGAAATGCCCCGGTGGCTTTTTCATAATAAATATAAGTATCAAGGAACTGAGCTTCACTCGGCAATGCCTTCTATGTAGAAAACTAAAAAAACAAAACAGCATGTTTCTACAATGGTTAATAAAACTAGTATAAAGCAAACGAGGCCCACCCAAAAATATCTGCCCCGGTTGGTACAGATTTTCGTATAAGTAGTCCTTGAACTTGGAATTGCATTACTAATTAGATCAGAGCAAATTAAATAACAATTAATTCGAAAGATTCACCAGTTTTCCTCTCCCAGAAATTTCTTTAAAGGGTTCACTTTTATGGTTTTGGTAAAATTTGGTTTGATTGAATCACATCGATGGTCACTGAAACTTGAGAGAAGGCTCATTCAAATAATTTTTTCGTTCTAGTACCTTTTTTAAGTAGTTAAAATGACTGCTCTTGAAAAAACTACCGTTTCTGCTTTTTTTGCCACCAATTGACAATTTTTGGCTAAAATTTTACGAGATCAATAATAATAGTTAAAGAAAAATAGAGAGAACTAAGTCGAAGAGCATTTTTTTCATTATAGCAGCCATTTTTGAGTAGCAAAAATACTCCACTTAAAGCATTGCCATTTTCAGCCATTATGGGGTGCAGAACAACAACAATCTCCGTATTTGGGCCAAGATGTCTCTGGGGTAATAATTACAAGGTGGCCATTCAGTTTGTAATTGAAGGAATATATATATTAAAGAACCTTACAAAAATCAGCCAGTTTCCAAGGGTTTTCAGTTTTCGGGCTCAGGTGCGCATCGTTCCTCTATCGGATAAATGATATATATATATATATATATATATATATATATATATATATATATATATATATATATATATATATATATATATATATATATATATATATACATATATATATATATATATATATATATATATATATATATATATATATATATATATATATATATATAAATTGTTTGGTTGATTTCTTATAAATATAAATTGATAAATAAATATAATAAATATAAATTGATTGGCTATAAATTGGTTGGTTTCTTGAGATTTTGTTTTTAGCATTCAGTATTTCAACATTTGTTATTTGTATGATGATTAAAACTCAAGGGAAATGCCATATGAAACAAAAGATGACGATTTCGGGTGCCTTCTTCGAAATTTGTGGTGCTTATTGTGGCGAGAAAATTAGTTAGACCTTTTCTAGAGAGATATAATCAAGAACATAATTTTACATGGATATGAGCTCGACAAATCTTTTAAGGAAATGAGCCAGATAGAGCGATGTGACGTGGGTCTGATCCTAATTATATTCTAATAGAGCGATGCGACGTGGGTCTGACCCCCTAATTACTCTCTAATAGAGCGTTGCGACCCGAGTCTGAACCTAATTATTTCCTGGCCCAATAAAGCCATGGGTTGAAAAAAAATATTCCAGCACATATTCAAATGGATATTAGCTAAGGAAAGTGAGGAAGGGTAGTTAGCTCACTCACCATTGTGCCAGATCCAGAACAGGGTAAATACTATTTTGGGGTACCGTTTTACAGATGGGATGGGCTAGTAGTTTGGTCAGTCCCCTTTTTAGATTGTTCGCATTAAATGAATTGTTTAATGTGAAAATAGTTCCGAATTTGCTGAATTTCACCTTAACGACCTCTTGACTTGGGTAGTCCCTCTTTTTTTAGATTCTTCCCTGCTCTTAAAAATTTACTTAAAACTGGCTGACGAATTATTTAATGCGAAAAAGTTTCAAATATGCTGAATTTCACCTTAACGACATCTTGACTTGGATAGCCCCTCTTTTTTTAGATTCTTTCCT
Source organism: Artemia franciscana (assembly GCF_032884065.1). Taxonomy (NCBI): domain Eukaryota; kingdom Metazoa; phylum Arthropoda; class Branchiopoda; order Anostraca; family Artemiidae; genus Artemia; species Artemia franciscana. The sequence goes on along the minus strand of NC_088869.1, from coordinate 26,725,149 downwards.
GCTCTTGAAAAAAGTTACTTTGATTTGGCTGAATTACAGCCAATTTGCGTATTACCATTACAAAATAAAGTATGAAAGAATTCTTATTAAGACAGGAGGGTCAAATGTCAGAGCGAAGATAATTTATGGATCCCTGAGCCCTCCAGGAGGTAAATTAAACAAAAAAAAATTCAGAATACGGGAGGAATCTAAAATATCTTGACTTTCCAGTGGGTAGAGGGGCATTCAAAAGATCACTTTTGTTGAAGCAACGCTCAGCGCTATGTGCTGGGGTTTGTAGTTTAAAGAATTTGTTATTCAAATTTATTTATAAATGTCAAACCAAATAGTAGTCATAATTTTTCCATGCTTACTTTAATTTAATTGGAGATCCTGTATATAAACACATTTTTTGTATGATTTTACGTCTGCTACGAACATTGCGAAAAAAAAAACAATAGTTTACAAGTTCTGGTAGTAAAAAATGTATTTATTTTCTCTCATTTTTCTAGACGAGAGGTCGTCATTAACTTCACAGTCGTCTGAAGAATCGTCAGGGAGTATCAAAGGAATTTGTTGCGCATATCCTTGGGAACTCTAGAGCCATCCAACTCTAATCATAGCTGGGAGTAGTTCAGTTGATTTTATTTTTCGGTGCCGTCACAATAAAATATGCTTTTTACTATGTCCTCAGTGAAGAAGAAAAAGAAGAACTAAAAAGGATAATTTCAGTGAAATTCCACAACCAGTGCCAAAATGACTACCATTTTATTAACTGCTTTAGTGCTACTCCAAGATATGACACTCGTATTAGGAGGAAGCTCAAATAAAACAGAAGGCCCTCCACAGTGTGAAGACGGTCTAATTATACCCATGTGGCGTCCTAGCGAGAATCTGAGTACAGGTGACAGAGTAGCCCGGGGGTTAGTGTATTTTATAGGTATGGTATATTTATTTATCGGAGTATCAATTGTAGCTGATAAATTTATGGCTAGTATCGAGGTTATCACTTCCAAAGAAAAAGAAATTACAATTAAACGGCCAAATGGAGATAAGCAAATAGTTGTTGTGAGGGTTTGGAACGAAACAGTTGCAAATTTAACCCTAATGGCTCTTGGATCCTCTGCCCCAGAAATTCTACTTTCTATAATTGAAATTTATGCAAAAAATTATGAAGCTGGAGATCTTGGGCCTGGTACAATAGTAGGAAGTGCTGCTTTCAATCTTTTTATGATTATAGGACTTTGTGTTTATGTGATTCCTGACGGTGAAGTGAGAAAAATTAAACACCTCCGTGTATTCTTTGTCACAGCGACTTGGTCTGTTTTTGCGTACATTTGGCTTTATATTATTCTGGCCGTTATATCTTATGGAGTTGTTGAAGTATGGGAAGGTCTTCTCACTCTCATGTTTTTTCCAGCCACTGTATATTCTGCTTATTTTATGGATAAGAAACTTTATAAATTTGCAGGGAAGCGTTATAGAATGAATAGACGTGGTATGATTGTTGAACATGAAGGCGATGTCGAACTTGGAGATAAAAGCAATCATGTTGGCAATGACGAATTCAAACGCTTTGAAGATGAAGAAAACGAAGAAATTAGAGAGTTTGAAGAGCATCGAAGGGAGTTCATCAGAATCCTTCGAGAGCTCAGAAAAAAGAATCCAAATTTTGAAATGAAGCAGCTCGAAGCTTTAGCTCGTGAAGAAATGACCAATTCGGGTCCAAAAAGTAGGGCATTTTATCGAATACAGGCCACTAGGAAATTAACCGGTGGTTGTAACCTGATGAAAAAAACCGCAGAGCGGGTTCAAAGTGACACAGATGGAGTACCAATTACTACCAAAGAGGAAGATAATGGTATAAAGCTTTATTTTGATCCTGGTCATTACACAGTTATGGAGAACGTCGGCGAGTTTTTCGCTACCGTGCGAAGAGAAGGTGGAGATTTAAAAACCATAGTTCATGTTGACTATAAAACAGAAGATGGTTCAGCAAATGCTGGATCTGACTATGTAGCTACATTCGGCACGCTCACCTTTGGACCTTGTGAAGTCACCAAGTCTTTTAGTGTTAAAGTCATTGATGACGATGTTTTTGAAGAAGACGAACATTTTTACTTACGTATATCCAATGTGCGACTCGATACATCTTCTGGATTGCCATCCAATGGAGAAACAACTAGCAACGGTGTTACTCCGGCTGGAAAGCCAGCTGTACAGATTGTAGCACCATCATTAGCTACTGTCATGATTCTTGATGACGATCATTGCGGTATATTTAATTTGGCTGAGAAGGATATTGAGATTGTTGAATCTGTTGGTACTTACGATATAAAAGTCGTGCGTTGGAGTGGTGCACGGGGTCGCGTAGTTGTGCCATATAAGTGTGAGGAGGGAACCGCCAAGCCTGGAAAAGATTACTCAGATATCAGTGGGGAGCTGACGTTCGAAAACAATGAAACAGAGTAAGTTCTTTAGTTGGTATTATTTACATTTTTCTAAATCAAATACCTAGCACGGTTAAATGAATGATTTAGCAAAGAACGAAAGTATTTTGACAGAATGAGTGGATAATTTTTTCATATTCCTCTTTACTCGCTCTTAAGCAAGTCAAAGGATGAATTTATCAAAGAGGTAAAAAAAAACTTTTTCGCCTTGGTTGTATTGGACCAGCTAACTTTAGATATTATTTATATCCTAAAAATTACAATAAAGAAAACATTTGACTCAGTATAGAAATAGAGACAAAGTCAATATAGGACAAGGCAGCTAAATGTATAACGAAATATGAAAAAAGGTAAATATAGAGCTCAAAATGAATATCATCACTATCTAACCTAGAATATACCAGAAACTAAGTTAGAACTCTTATCACCTTATTTCTACGAAGGTACATGTAGTAGAAAGATTTTCTATATATTTTCAATACTTTCTATAGATTCTTTTAATATTCTTTTACATTAAATATTCTTTTATATTGTAACTGTTATCTTGGGTTTATAAAACAGCAAGACAAAAATTAAACATTAAAATATCAACTTCGAATGAATGCAAAGTGTAAAGTAGAGATTTAAGATAAAAAATAGTTCATTAAATGTCGTCTGTGGCTAACATTACTCATCCCCCTCATATCCATTAGGGGTATGTAAAATGCGCAAATGAAAAATACATAAACAAAATCCCAAAAATACTTCGCCAAATAAAAAATAAAGCAATAATTTACCATTGCTTTGAATGAAATCTCAAGCGCTATTCAAAAGTGGCATAGCCGATTCATAAGTGAAATCTGCTGATTACTTTTCAAAACGAACAAAATATTTTGCAATGAAATACAAATAAATCAGACCTTCCATTCCCGAAGAATTTTGATAAAAATATTTGAAATTTTGTCTCATTATTTTTGTGCCAGAGTAAACAATCCTGAAGCAAAGTCAAACTGAAGTGTAATGAATGGGCGAGGGGATTAAAGAGGAGTGTTAGTCCTCCTTCCAATTCATACATATCTTTTCGTTTGCTTTGTTCGTTTAAATCTTTCTCTAACAGTATATGTTTTTTCTAAACTTGTAATGTACCTATCTTCTTTCATTTGAAAAAAAGCTGTTTTATTTACTTCTGCTCTCTTCCAGTGTCGCATTCAGGTTATTCTAATAATGAGAGAGGCTGTCACTCTCCTCAATCCTTCACTCTTTAAGCCACATTTGTGCAAAAATGCACCAAAGATAAGAGTTCATTTAAATTTATGTACAGTAAAGTTGAACCTTTTATATAAATGCATATGTATTTAAAACTACCCTTTTTGTAACAAAAAAAGAAATCACTCTCCTCCTCTGTGGCACCCAAACCTCACACTTAGTCCAAATATATTCCTCCAGTCGAAGGAAACTTACCCCTTAACCCTATTTGTTGATCTGTAGGACCAGGGGCGTTCATTTTGGGGGAGGGTGAGCTTTCTTTAGTGCCCCCCATAGATTTTGAAAAATACTTTTAAGATGGACTATTTTCACTGAAAAATGCTTTTTAGGTATATTTTTACGGAAAAAATTGAAAAAACGACAAAATTTTCCTCTGTTTATATTTTGAAAAACCAATTTTCCACCCTTTCCTAATTTTCTTGAGGTGACGCCGCCAGAAGGACCTCTCACGAATTTTTTAAAATTTGGGCTTAAGAGATACTTTGTGAGTTTTTAGGACTTTAACCAAATAGTGCACAACTGTGATCCTGATCAACTGTCAGCATTGCTAAAGAGAAAAGAAAGAGGTTACTTTCCAATATCTCCAGGGTAAATATTAGGCTGCAGCTTAGGTGGTTTACATCGTGACATAGTTTTGTCCGATACTATTTCGACTTTATCCACAAAACTTTGTGTTTTAGACTTTCGAAATGCAAAGTTTTCGACTTTCATTTCGACTTTTTCGACAAAATTTTGTGTTTTCAGCAATAAGTGCAAGAATCTGCACTGTGTTGTAATCCGATGTCTTTTTATCCCTACTGTAAGCATCGTAAAATAGCTAAAAATTCCAGATCGAATGAACCATCTCCCAATACTCCACGACCAATGGTCTGAGACAACCCAAGGGGAAATAAAACAGCAACAAATAAACAGGCATCTCTGATCATCCTTCCATAGATTAAAAAAAATAGGTTTAATCAAATGAAATCAAAGAGTGGGTTTAAAGCTTAAACCAAGCAGATACTTTGTTGGTAAGAGTAGCCCCCCCCCCCTTTTAGTACCCAACTCTTTATGCTAAAGTTTGCTAAAGGCCTTAGTCAAAGCATTTTAGAATAAATTTGCTTATCCGCATCGCTGTTTTCACGAAAATTTTTCGTGAAAACATTCGTAAATCGTAAACTTTTCGTAAGTAACAACATGTGAATGCACTTATTCTTAGACTATTTTGATAACAACATAAACTATTCAACACCATCATCTTGTGTAAGGAGATTCATTTTCATTGTGTTGAGAGAGGAAAAAGTCAAACTTTGATGGGGGAAGTAAAATTCCCCCTCCCCGCATAACAAATCTAAATAAAAAGTTAAACTTAAAACGAACCAAAATCACGACAACCAAAGAAGTCAAACTGAAAAAACCTAACCTGCCACAAATAAAATTGGTGTTGCCAGCTCTCAGTGGTCAAAAACTAAATTTGTTCGTATATAGTTTTCTTTTTTTCATTCTAACAGTAAAAACTCAATTACTGCTCAAACTTCCTCGAATACTTTTGTCCGATATCAGTATGTTTGCGACAATCAAATTTTTTTTTCTTTAGTCCAATATGGAATTAATTTTCATTGATAGTTTCTTTCTTATGTTGAGATGTTTCTTTCTTATGTTGAGAATCATGTTGAGATATTCATTGATATGATTCTTTCCAATGTTGAGAGAAAAAAAAACAATATCTAAATAAATCTTTTAGTAAAGGTTCAAGTAGCCTCAAGTAATGTGCAAATGCCACCCTTCTGTTGCGGGAGGTTTGAGGGGCACTTTCATTTGTCGGAGCTTAAGCTCTTTTTAAGTTCGCCTTTGCTGTCCATAATAATTTCCGTTTGTAGTAGGTATCATTCTTTCATCAATAGTAGATTCTGTGGGTTTAATTCTATAAATTTTCTCCATACTTTTCATTTTTTTTTATACATTATATTTTCTGGGAATAAAACGCTTTCACCTAAAACCTTGACGGAGACCGGGGAACCTTTTGGACTTGTAATATTGCCAAAAATTTCAATTAGGTGACAAAAAGAATCGGAGATATTATTTCCTGATCTTACTCAGACGCACCTGCGTTATTTTTAAGCTGGAGCTCCGATTAGAGAAATAACAGTCAAAGCTTTCGTTCGGATAATGAATGATGATCACCTTCGACTGAATCTCTATTGCTAAAGAAAAGGAAAATGATTTTTCAGTTCAATTTAATTTTTTCATTTACAAACAAAAACATAACAACTAGATTATTAATAACCGCTACAAAAAAGCACTTGCAAAAGGTAAACTGAAAAGTATCTAAAAAAGCTGTTTCTTTCCGTTTTCAGATTTTTACTTTGCTATGTTCAGAAACAAAAAGTGTATAGAATGCCTCATAAGGCAAATATACTTATTAGACACAGCGTCTCGACAAGGATTTTCAAATCAAGGCTATCTTAGCCTATAACAGTAGACCCGCCCAAATTCGTTTCTTGATTCTTGGAAATTTTGTCAGATTTCTAAGCGGCCACCAACAGGAGCTCTTCCAGAGAAGCATAAGCCAGCTACATTTTTATAGAGCAAGAAGCAAAGTTTTGAAAAAAGGGTTGTTTTTTTCTAGAAAAGCTTACACATCTCCGAACGTTATATAATTGAATGCTTTTTGTACATTTTGGTCCTTCTGAGAACAAAAGAGGACTGTTTAGTTTATCCTTTTGTCCTTAAAATACCCAGAAAGGAGTCAAATCTCAGGCACGTACACAGAATGAGAAAGAGCGAGAAGAGGGGGGTTTATTTCCTATGGATTTTTATATTTCCTGTATTTTTTGAAAATGTGCGCATACTAAACAAATAATACATGAGGGGGGCATCGTTCTTTGCTAAGCCATCGCTTTTAGCTGCCTGTAAAATTTTTCTGATGATACCCAAATATTGGGTTGTTCATGAATCTTTCATAGAAAGGATCCCTCATTTATTTTTCCTATTTTTCCTCATCTTGAAGAGTTAACCTAAAATAATATTGCTTGTTTTTTGAGACTAGGATTAGATTCGTTTTCAAATGTTTTTTCTAGCGCCTAGTTCTTGATCTCTTTACGTGTAATATTGTCAGAACGACGTTAAAATTTTCATATAATTTCAAAAAATTAAAAATCTAATGAAAGTTTGTGTTTCTGCAATTTTAGTGAATTATATCATCTTTAAATGATATGGCAAATAACTAATTTAGATTCTCTGATTTCTAGGAAGTTTATTCAAATACAAATCCTTGAAGAAGACAGTTATGAAAAAGATGTACTTTTTTATGTCGAATTAGGAGAGCCAAGACAAATTGGAGGTTAGTTTTCCCTGTCTTGACTTATCAAACCCTAAATTTTTTAAAGCTATTTTTAGAGATGATGATTAACTCCCTAGAACCGCTTTCGTTGAAAGTAGTTTATTTCTTTTTGCTGTCCCATCCCAAAAATTGTGTCTGCAGTTTGAAAGTTGGAGAGCGAAGGAGCAGTCTGAGGTTACACCCTTACCCATATCAAGTCTACGTTTAAACCAGAATAACCACAAAACAAAATACAGAGCACAGTAAATTTAAAGAATGAAATCAATTAAAAATTCTATCCCCAGTGTCTGCGGTTGGAGAGGGATATTCCGTATGTCCAGTTTATCTATATCATGCCTTGGAATTATGACTAAAGGTAGATAAAGGGCTGCGATGTTTAGAGGAGTTATAACTGATTGAAACATATGCACAGAAACACAGTTTTGGGATGGAACGGCCGACTTGTTCTAGAGCTTAGACTTTACCTTTTTAGCTGGGTCGTATCAAGGAACTTCGTTTTGTAAGGGGGGAATAAAAAGATTTTGGTCGGGGACTAAAAGATTTTTACCTGCATTTTTAAGACTAATTTACGAATCGGATAAATAGTCCAGAAGGATTTAAACCCGATAACCCCTCGGCCCCTGGATACGACCCAGTACGCTAGTGACGTATATTCAATTAATTTTGCCTTTTTTTCTTTCATGGGAATCGTCTTTTGTGGATCTACACCAACTTGGTATTTTGAAATTGTAAGTCAATGCACATGGGTTGGGTAGCTAATAGTGAGTGATGTCGCAGCTTAATAACTTTTCTCAAAACCTTCTGGCTGTAATATAAAATAAAGTGGCTACATTTTACTCCTCTTTTTTCTTTTCTATTCATTTTTTTTTGCTTTAGTATTTGGCTTCTGCTTGCTTTTGTCTTAGTTTACGATTGTCCGCTCCAAACCTATGTAATGGCATTTATTCAATTGTCTTTTATCACTAAATTTCAAAATGTGATTCTCAAGCATGAATAAATAGTAGCACTAAAACTCACCGGAATATAAACTACCCCCCAGCTCCCACACTTAGTACAAATTATGCCTAACACTTTTTCAGGAGCATTCTGGAATATTCTAGGGGCTTTCTAATTGGTAATCGTAAATGTTTTACGTAGAGATTGTCTTTGATAATATTTGAACTAACACTTTTAGTGTTTAAGGAAATTTATCAAGACATTGTATTTTCTAACAACGTTCATTATCGAAGCAGTCATGCATTTACAACGGAATTTATTATTGAATCATTGTGGGGAAAAACTTTTTCTGACGTTGTTGTTGTGTTAGATCATTAATTGCTGAAGATAAAAAAAAGTCTATACCTTAAACAGAGAGGAGTTGGGAGGAGGGGGTCTCTGCCCCTCTAATACAGGATGATTTCTGTTTATTTTGAGCTTCAACAGCATTTTCTAACACGAATTTCAAACGAAAACGAAGGGCTTTATTTAAACCTATAGCTAGAGTAATAAGCCATGATAAATCAAACTTAAAATAAACCTAAACTACTATGAATGAATAAATGAAATCTGCAAGCGAATGGAAATAGAAATAAATTCTGCAGTTAAACTTTAAAATAGCAAATATCACTTTGAATGAATAAATGAAACCTAAAAAAAACACTAAAATGAAACATCCGCTTAAACTTAAAACCAACAAAAATTACTACAAGTAAAAGGGGAGCTTAAGTACTCGAATCACTCCTTTAAACACTCTACATGATAGAGTGTGATTCGCGCTTGACCAACATCGTGGTAGATGTTGGGACCAGTTCCCCACCTCCATTCAAAATTTGTGTGTACATTAAATTTCCATGGACTAACGAATGTAAGTTACAAGCCAACCATGATGTATATATATATATATATATATATATATATATATATATATATATATATATATATATATATATATATATATATATATATATATATATATATATATATTATATATATATATATATATATATATATATATATATATATATATATATATATATATATATATATATATATATATATATATATATATGTGTGTGTGTGTGTGTGTGTATAACACTAAAGTCCTCTTGGCCCAAGAACTTAGAAACATAAGTTTCAAGGTAATCAAAACTAGTTTTATTCGTTTAATGTTTGAATATGGAGTGCCCCCAACCCATTTTTGTTTTTTACATTAAGGTCTCCTTGCGAAGGAACTTAAGGATGTAAATAGTTAAAAATAAGAACGATTTTTTGGGCCTCCTGCTCACCTATCTTGTAGCAAATCATTTTTTTTGTTCTTTATTGTGCATTGGGGTCCACATGGCCCAACTGCTTAGACATAGATATAGGCATAGACATTTTTTATTTTCATCCAAAACATATAAATTAAACAAAGAATTTACCGTTAACGGCCACTCTTAAGACAAAAGAGTCCTGACTGTGGGCGCAAGATTTTAAGCTTAAGGATATAGGCTTCAAGTAAACCGGATATTAATATGTTTGATGCCTTTTTGGGCCTCGATTTGAGAGTCCGCATCCTTAAGCTAACTCTTAATCCCGTGGAAGTTTCCTCCTGACCCCAGGGCTTTCGGATAGAAGTTTCGAACCGATCTAAGACAAACAGCCTCGTGGGTCATTGTGGTGCCACAAACGCCTCCTCGTCCTTCCAACAAATATTTTTGGTTCCCTTGGCTCAGGAAATAATCACTGGAATTTTCAAGTCGATCGGACAGCCAAAATCAAACTTCCCACCTTGTGTCTTCATCTAGCTGTAAATAATTGGCCAGTTACTTAATTTAGAGCCCTTGCCCAACACTACCAGACGTTTTTCTATCATCCTCGAAAGGAGCGTATCTATGAAATCCTCGTCTGTTAAATATTTTTTTTCTATCATCCTCGAAAGGAGCGTATCTATGAAATCTTCCGTCTATTCTAAGCAAAATATCTACCAATAAACTTTTGTTCAATACCGTAACGAAAAGGCACGAGAGGAGAACTAGTTGCTATCCAATCTCTTTAATGCCTTAACGTGACATTAAAACTTTGAAATTTTGATTAAATTCCCAAGTTGCTACAAACACTTTTCGATTGGAAGTACCCAAGAAAAAACAAACAAAACAAAAACACTTAAAAAAGAAACACGAAAAAACAAAACATAATTGGAAAAACTTTAGTTTTTACGAAGCCAACGTTAGTGCGTTGTCTCTGAGAATATTTAAATAAAAAACAAGTTTTTTCGACTGAAAGTAAGGAGCAATACTATAAATTAAAAAGAGTACAAATCACTATATATGTGAAGGAAGCTGCCAATTCCTCAACCCTCGCTGTTTACGCCAAAGCATTAAAGTTCTTTAAAAGTACTTTTCATTCCAAATCAACGGTATTTTTGTTTGAGTAGTTAGTTCTAAAGAATTAGGACAAAAAGTCGAACTTTAAAGTAAAGAACAAGGGTTCAGGAAGGGGTATCCCCCTCATATACAGAGTGATTTCTCTTCGTTCTAAGTTTTAATGTTGCTCCTTAGTTTTAGTTTAAAAGCTTTTTTTTATTTAATTTCTTACTATTTTTTAGTCATGCCAGGAGCCCCCCGTGAAAAAACTCTCCTAGAAAAATTGCCTGGAAACTCTCTCCATGGAAAATCCCCCCCCCCTGCAGAAAGTTACCCTGAAAAATGTGCGTATATTTCCCAATAGCATATACTATTTGTGAACAACATCGACAAATTGCGTAGCTTACAGCCCTTTCCCAAGGGATTATGGAGGATAATACCAGCACAAAAAGCATAGTTATCGCACTTTTCAACTATGTTAAACTAAATAGCTTTCTTAAAATTTTGATCGGATGTGTTTGTGAAAAAATGGGTGTGAGAAAGTGTTTTTTATCAATCTTTTTGGTCACTTAAAAAGGGCACTAGAACTTTTGATTGTGTTCAAATAACCTCTTTCCCGATCTTCTAAGACCATTGGCTCGGTCCAATCACTCCTGGGGAAAAAAACAACAACAAATAAATACATATCCGTGATCTTTGTTCTGCCCAAAAATGCAAAATTTCTCTTTTTTGCAGAAAGGACCTAGAAATCGCTAATGTGCTGAATCTGATGGTGTGATTTCCGTTAATATTACTTGACTTTTTAAGGCTATGTCCCCCTTTATCAAAAATCAGGAAAATTTTCTCAGGCTCGTAGCCTTTGATTAGTAACATTTAAACTTAATAAACTTCACTTATTTGAAATCGGCATAAAGAAAACAATTCTTTTGATGTACCTATTCTTATCAAAAATTTCGTTTTTTTTTATTTCGGTTACTATTGAGCCGAGTTGCTTCTTACTTAGTTTGTTACACCGAATTGTTTGAGTGATCGTATATTGTAACGGGTTGACTGCCTTTCCTCAGAAGCTATGAGGTCTTTGGTAGTTTTCAACTAATTGGCCATTTCATTATTCAACAGCATTTTAGTCCTGTTAGGATTTTTTTTAGTTGAAAAACCCTAACAAGGTCGTATAAACTCGACAATGATATGGTAAGACCCCATTTTGTTGCTGAAAAAGTACATTAGTACTTGGAATTTCTGTTTTTCTAGGAAAACTTTCTTGATAAGGTCATTCTTGCAAAAAAGAACAAAAATAATTTTCGTCCATGATGCTCTTCTGAGGAGAAAAACAATTTCTGTTTTTTGTACAAAGAGATATATGAAATATTTTTTTTAGCTTCTAAGACCCAAAGAGTTCGAAGAGTTTGACTCAGTTTGATTAAGGAGCTTTCTTTTTATTCTCTAAAATTTTGCAAAGTATCTTATGCTAATAGCTTCTGATAAGTAGCTTTAAATTTAACAGGTTATATATTTAGATTGGACTTAAATACATTGTTCTGGTGCCCATGTTTTGGCCAAATCATTTGATTTAAATTTTTAACCTAATGTCAGTCTCTACCTACTGTTCGTTACCAATAACAAAAACAAACTGAAAGCTATCAATTTTTTTCTCGTAAAAACACAATCCGACACCTGTGCAGTGTTTCTACGTCCAAAATTCAGAAATCTTCAGATCTACACAAAAATCACTTCGGGCACTTTTTTGAAGTCACCTCCCTCTGCCACCTGTAAAAACAACTCATCGGGAAATTTTTTAGCACACGATCTCTTGGTTCAATTCCAATGTTAGAAAGTACAAGTCTAAAGAGAGCAGTACTGTTGAATTTTGTGTTGAAGGCTGGGCTGCCCCCTCCCCATTATTCTTATTTCAAGAAGGGTAAAAATATTTTCTAGTAAGACTAACAAATGTCCTTTTTGGGTATTTTTTTTTTGTAATGAAGTAAAGAAAATTGCGTGAGTTAGGGGGGTTAAATCTTGACGGAATTTACCCTATTGTCGGCGTAACCTTTGATTATTATAGAATGTTAACAATGAGAAAAATTAACATTCTTGCTCAGATTACAATTTTCCTCGACAAATTAAAAAGAACCAAAATTTGCAGGAAATTCTTGTGATCAGTAGAAATGTATACTAGTATAGTAAAAAATAAATGGGAAATATAGGTGAAAGTTCATCATTTTTAAAGTAAAACAAGAATCTGAAAATGAAAGAACTGCCTCCTTCACTGATACGGCAATAAATACGTTAGAGTGGTAACACACCCTTGTCAGATATGAAGGAAAAATAGCCGAACTTTTTTATATGTTGAAGATGCATGCAAAACGTGTTTTGGTCTAAGACTCCTAAATAGTATAATAATTTTTATTATTTTTCCCGGTTTCCTATATATTTTCAGTTGGTGTATTATTATATGTAGTGCAGAAAAAACACTTAGACATGGTTAAAAGAAATACTAATAACTAATGAAGAAGTGAACACATTATCAAACAAAACAGAAAGAAATCCTACGATGCCGTGTGATTTTTGACCTACTATACATTTAATCTGAGGAACCTTCCTAGTTGCTTAATAATAATATAGTATTCCCCCTCAATTACACTCTTCTTGATAGAACTCTCTAAAAGATCTTGATGGAGATCTTGATAGATCTCTAAAATCACTCTATGTTTAAATCACTTTTTCTATTTATCCCTTATCTCATCAAAAGATTTTATCTCTTGCATCTTTCAATGTTACGCACTTAAATATCAAATAAAGCAGACCATTATTCAAACACGCACGCAAGTACTTTAGACTGGGAATAACGGCCTATTTTTTTTAAAAAATCTTTGACACATTTTTTTCTCTTTCTGAAAAGCAAACAATTCTTAGCCTTTAATCAACTTAGAATCTCCTTTTTTAAAACCCACTTTAAAATAATAAATTCTTCCCAAGTTTCTCTTTTCCGACTATTTATTTTCACACGTTCTGCTGCTTCCTTCCAGGCTTTCTATCTCTGAATTTCATGGCCTCTCTCAAAATATTTTCAAGCTTTTCTGGAACACTGCCATTTCCCGCAAATAAACTTTTAACTTTACGCTAATTCAGAAAAATTACTTCAATTTAGTAATGCCAAGTCTACAATCCCCTCCCTAATTGTCTCTAAATATGTCGATTTTATAATTCTTGTTTGTGCTGAGTTTTTTTTTCCCCAATATCGTACTATATTTCTTAAGCTAATGCTTTTCAAAGAATAGGCTTACATTTCCAATTCAACTTCTCCACTTTGTCAGACTCCAATAACTCTGAGTCTAAATGAGCTATTGATACTCTGTTGCAGCATTATTAAATCCAAACGTTTTCAGGAAGCGTAGATCAAGCCCCAAAAAGTTATTTTCGCTCAAAAAGAGTAAAAGTCAAAAACTTGGGCACGTGCGGCTGTCGCACGTGCAGCCTCTCTCAATGTTCTAATCACCTTTCCGTCCTTTACAAATAATTAAAGAGTGTAAGTTGGCAACCCTGCTTCGTTGGCCTGAATATCTACTTCTGTATTTTAATATTTTGTAGATCTTGAATATGGTTTTCAGTACCCTATTGCTACAAAACCAGCTTTTGGTTGATTTTCTTCAACTCCACTTCTAAAGCTTTCTGACAAACGCTTGTAAATTTAACAGTTTGTCTATTGTTGAGATTTTTTTTTACTTTTATCCCTTTCCCTTTTAATAGATTCTTGTGCGCATATCTGATATACCAAACAATGGCACAAAGCAAGAAAACATCAAGAGAAACAACCAAAAATTAATCATACAATAATTACGTTACAGAAAAAACAATAGCTAAGAGCTCATATGGCACTTTTGACGAGGTCAGAAGAGCCAAAAGCTCATATGTTATGAGCTGTGGCAAAATTCTAAGAATCAATAGAGTGCTTTAAAAGGAAAATCAGAGGCCTAATGCCAGTCGGGATTCAAAATAAGAGCTCTGAGTCACGAGGTCCTTCTAAATATCAAAATTCATTAATATCCGATCACCCACTCATAAGTTAAAAATACCTCAAGTTTTCTTATTTTTCCCAATTAACAACCCCAAGCTCCCTCAAAGAAAACGGATCCATACCAATTATGTCAATCTCGTATCTATAACTTGTGCTTATTCTTCCCATCAAGTTTCATCCCAATCTCTCCACTCTAAGGGTTTTCCAAGATTTCCGGTTTCCAAGATTTCTGTTTCCCCCCTCCAACCCTCTATCGAATTGAAAATAGAACATCTGAGACATAAGACTCTTCTATATATCAAGTTTCATTAAGATCCGATCACCCATTCATAAGATACCTCGATTTTCACGTTTTCCAAGAATTCCGGTTTTCCCCTCCAACTCCCTTCAGTGTCGACGGATATGGTCGAGATTCAAAATGAGAGTTGTAAAGCACAAGGTCTTTCTAGATATCAAATTTCATTAAGGTCTGATCACCCGTCCGTAAGTTACAAATACCTCATTTTTCTAATTATTTCGAATTACCCCCCCCCCCCAACTCAACCAAAGAGAGCGGATCCGGTCCGGTTATGTCAGTCACCTATCTTGGACGTGCTTATTCTTTCCACCAAGTTTCATCCTGATCTCTCCGCTTTAAGCGTTTTCCAAGATTTCTGCCCCCCCCCCTAATGACACTGGATTTGGTCGGGATTTAAATAAGAGATCTGAGTTTCGAGGTCCTTCTAAATATAAATTTCATTAAGATACGATCACTCTTCCGTTAGTAAAAAATACCTCATTTTTTCTATTTTTTAGAATTAACCCTCCCCCCCAACTTCCCCAAAGAGAGCAGATCTTCTGGTTATGTCAATCCCGTATCTAGGACTTGTGCTTATTTTTCCCACCAAGTTTCATCCTGATCCCTCCACTCAATGCGTTTTCCAAGATTTTAGGTTCCGCCCCCCAACTTCTCCTTCTCCGGATCCGGTCGAGATTTAAAATAAGAGCTCTTAGACACGATATCCTTCTAAACATTAAATTTCGTTAAGATCCGATCACTCCTTCGTAAGGAGTGATCCCTTCCCCCCCTCAATTCCCCCCCCCCAATGTCACCGGATCCAGTCGGGATTTAAAATAAGAGCTCTGAGACACGATATTCTTCCAAACTTCAAATCAAACAGTGGGTGGTAACGAACTGTAGTAAGGAGCGACCCGGCTCAATAGTAACCAAAACTCTAAAAAATGGAATTTTGATACCAATAGCTACATCAAAAGAATCGCATTTTAATGCTGGTTTTAAATATATAAGTTTCATCAAGTTTAGTCTTACCCATCAAAAGTTACGAGCCTGAGAAAATTTGCGTTATTTTAGAAAATAGGGGGAAACGCCCCCTAAAAGTCATAAAATCTTAACGAAAATCACACCATCAGATTCAGCGTATCAGAGAACCCTACTGTAGAAGTTTCGAGCTCTTATCTACAAAAATGTGGAATTTTGCATTTTTTGCCAGAAGGCAGATCACGGATGCGTGTTTATTTGTTTTTTGTTTTTTTTTTCTTTTTCCCAGGGGTGATCGTATCGACCCAGTTGTCCTAGAATGTTGCAAGAGGGCTCATTCTAACGGAAATGAAAAGTTCTAGTGCCCTTTTTAAGTGACCAAAAAATTGGAGGGCACCTAGGCCCCCTACCACGCTAATTATTTTCCCAAAGTCAACGGATCAAAATTCTGAGATAGCCATTTTATTCAGCGTAGTCGAAAAACCTTATAACTATGTCTTTGGGGACGACTTACTCCCCCACAGTCCCCGTGGGAGGGGCAACAAGTTACAAACTTTGACCTGTGCTTACATATAGTAATGGTTATTGGGAAGTATACAGGCGTTTTCAGGAGGATTTTTTTTTGGTTTGGGGGAGGGGTTGAGAAGAGGGGGATATGCTGGAGGGAACTTTCCTTAGAGAATTTGTAATGGGAGAAGAAAATTTCCATGAAGGGAGAGCAGGATATAGGCTACTAGCATTATTAAAAAAAAAAAAAAAAAAACAATTAAAAAATAAAAGTGAAAAAGCTTGTTCAGCTGGAAGTAAGGAACAGCAATAAAACTTAAAACAAACAGAAATTATTACCCATATGAGGGGCTCACCTCCTTCTAATACCTCGCTCTTTAAGCTAAAGTATTTTCAGTAATTTCAACTACTTATTCTACGGCTTTTGTGATTCAGGGGGTCATTCTTAATGAATTGGGATAAAATTTAAGCTTTAGTGTAAAGAGCGAGGTACTGACGATGGGGCGAATCCCCTCATATATGTAATAAAAACATGAGAATACAAAAGTTCTTTACGTAAGCTAATTTATAAGTTACGTAAATCTTTTACCAATAAAAAGATTCGTAAAAAATTAAAAGTTCTAGTTGCCTTTTTAATTAACCAAAAAATCAGGGGGCAACTAGGTTTCGTCCCCCGCTCTTTTTTCTCAAAATCATTCGATCAAAATTATGAGAAAGCCATTAAGCCAAAAAAAAAAAATATGCAAATTTCGTTTTGATTATTCCTCTGCGGAGAGCCAAAATCAAAAAAAGCATTGATTCAAAAACGTTCAGAAATTAAATAAAAAAAACAAGTTTTTTTAACTGAAAGTAAGGAGCGACATTAAAACTTAAAACGCACAGAAATTACTTCGTATATGAAAGAGGCTGCTTCCTCATCAACGCCCCGCTCTTTACGCTAAAGTTTTTACTGTTTAAAAAGAAGAATTGAGAGAAAGAGTCAAACTTTAGCGTAAAGAGCGGGGCGTTGATGAGGAAGCAGCCTCTTTCATATACGAAGTAATTTCTGTGCGTTTTAAGTTTTAATGTCGCTCCTTACTTTCAGTTAAAAAAACTTGTTTTTTTTATTTAATCTCATTAAGATCCGATCACTCCTTCGTAAGTTAAAATTACCTCATTTTTTCTAATTTTCAGAATTAACCTTCCCTCCCCAACTCCCCCAAACAGAGCAGATCCGTTCCGGTTATGTCAATTACGTATCTAGGACTTCTGCTTATTTTTTCCTCCAAGTTACATCTCGATCCCTCCATTCTAAGCGTTTTCCAAGATTTTAGGTTCCTTCCCCCAACTCCCTCCAATGTCACCGGATCTGGTCGGGATTTAAAATAAGAGCTCTGGGACACGATATCCTACCAATCATCAAATTTCATTAAGATCCCAACACCCGTTCGTAAGTTAAAAATACTTCATTTTTTCTATTTTTCCGAATTAACCGTTTTTTTCCTCTTCCTAGAAAAAAAACTAAGCATTAACAGAAGAAAATTGCTGGCAAGGCAAGGCCCCATACTGAATCTAACGGGATAAAAATGAACAGATAAAAAGTAAAGTGACAAGTAACGTCTGTAATTAATCGACTTCCTGTTTATATACAAAATAAACATTCAGCTCTCGCAATCAAGTAATTATCATAGTTTGAGCTCTGTTGAATACATTGGCAACAAAAACCAACTTATTTAACAAAAGTTGAGTCATGGCTTATTTTTTGCTCAGTCAGAAAAGATGTTATAATTTGTATAGTAGATACGATTGAATCTTGAATCCTGCTTTCCCCGAAATGAATGCTGAACTACATGTCTGCACTAAACTAGCAGTTTAGCATTCATTTGAGTATGGTACACTATTTAAAGGGGGGGGGGGGGTACTAAATTCTGAAAATTGCAAATAGAACGCGAATTACAAGAAAATTATTGGGAGCTATGAGGAAAATCTTTGGTTTTCAAGGAGGGAGAGAGATGGAGTCAAATTCCTAGAACCATGTTTGTGTGACTATAGGTTCATTGTCAGACTTATTGTCAGACTTGCATTTTATTTTTGCAATTTTTAAAAAAAAAGAGGACAAAACACCACACTCCAAGAAGACTTTAGTAACGCCTAGAGAAAAAAAAATTCCATTTCTTTGTGTTTCTATTGTCTTTGTCAGCCCCGGTACAAAAAAAAGGAAAACAGATATATAAACAGTTACAAGGAAAATTAAATTTTTATTACTGTCAAAACTTAGGCTAATAGGCATGTTTATTAACACTACGCAAGTGCGCGTTAGAAGACTTAGACTCTGTAAAGAGTGATCAACATTTGTTAATTTACAGATCTGTTTACATGCATCTCCTACGGCGTGGAACTATAGAACAAGTTATGGAGAGGAATATGTGCCATAACTAGCTCTATCCCAAGTCGTCTGTCATGCCAACTATGTGGGTAGTTTTTTTTACTAAAATAATTAAAAAAACAAAGTCTTTTGAGGAAAGTAAAGTGCAAAGTTAAAACTTAAAAAGGACAAAAATTATTGCTTCATTATATATCTAACATATATCAATAAAACTAGTACAAATAAACCAAATAATAATATTTCCCTATGTTTGTAGGATAGTAGAAAACTTCTAGTTTACTGAGAACACAAAAACCAAGTATAAAAAACAAGACTGTTGATTTATTTGTTAAAAGTGAGTACGTAGCCTGACAATTGCAAACTAATCTATATAGCTTTTCATAGTCTTGCACCAGCTGTGATAACAGTAACTTTCAGCACATGATTAAAATTATCTTAAAAACATAACCATAAAAATAAATACCGTTATTCAGAACCAAAACGAGAGCCAATCTTTGGACTGAACCATTGTGCAGAAGTGTTACCAAATTAAACGAAAAGAAAAATTAAGCAACAATACTAAATGCTTGATTTTTCTACTGTAAAAAGTGTTCTTAATTGTTTTGTGTTTTCAGTAAAGCACTAGTTTTCTATAATCCTACAAACATAGGGAAATATGGTTATTTGGCTTATTTGTGCTAGTTTTATTGATATATGTTAGACTGTGAAGCAAAAACTTTTGTTCGTTTTAAGTTTCAACTTTGCTCTTTACTTCCCTCAAAAAACTTTGTTTTTCTTAAAACTATTTAGTAAATAACTACCCAGCTAGTCAGCGTGACAGACGACATGGGATATTAAATTTAGATTTAATGCAGATGCAGCACTGCTATGATCTTTTGCATTTTTTTTTCAGGGGTGGGGTGGCAGCTCCTCCATATACGGAAAAATTTCTGTTCGTTTTAAGCTTTAATGTCGTTCTTTACTTTCAGTTGAAAAAATATTTGTATTTCTGGTCATTTTTCAAGTAATGCTTGAAACTTATGCTACGAAATTTATGCTACGTAAGAAATTTATGCTACACAAAATGGTGCATATGATTTTTAAAGCTGGGCGACCTCGACAGTTAGGAAAGCTTAGCTACTTTTCTAAAGACGATTTTAAGGTTTTCAAAACCTAAAGCAAATGCTGGTATGTCTAACTTATTTCACTAAACATCTCCCCTTTCCCCCTGATAAACACTTAAAAACATTAGACATACAGCTGTGAAATAGCAATAAACAAGAAAAGGTTGGAAAGTAACCTGATAAGTGCAAAGATTTTGCTATATGAACTACAAATAGTTTTATTCTGTCTATTAAATAGTAAAAACAAGGAAATAATATGAATAAATAAATATAACCATAAGTAATCCCTCTTTGAAGATATAACTTTGAGTAGTTCCAGAACCATATGCCCGTACTTCTCCAACCCTTAAGAGGCAATGGGTTGGCGTCTGGGGCGTAATTTGTTCCAAAAATAGTGTATAAAACATTTCAAAATTGGAAAAAAATTAACAAAAAGGGTGCATTAGCTGAAAAATGTTTTATACACATTTTTAGGCACAAGACCATTATTGGAAAAAAAAAAAATGCCTGATTGAGAAACTGAACCCTTACCAATCTGATTCAAAGTCTAACTCGCTAGTAACTGAACTATGGCGGAATACATTTGTAATTGGCTATTATAATGCATTGAGTTAATAAAAGTTTCTATTATAAAGAGTGAGAGCTTTAAACTTTATTTGGTGAAGCTGAACGTTTGCAAACAGGAGGGGGAGGGTGGCGTCAAAGAATAGGCATATGGAATTCCGAGTTTCAATTATTTGATATTCTATGAATTTCTTCCTTTTAAGAACATTCGATATTTTAAAAATCTATTTGTGAGCCTTAACGTTGCCTGACCATTTCAAAGAGTTCATAGTGAATTCTCCCAACGGATTAACGACACTTACTAAGAGGGCTGGGACGGGGAGTATACGGGAGTGGCTCTTGTAAATTCTAGCTAAGGGTTTTGGACCATAATCAAGGAGGCACACTCGTGCCTTTATAAAGAGGCGACACACGACAATGTTAAGCGATCTTCAGTTCCAGTGGTCGCAGAGGGATGGGGAGGGATGCATTTCGTAGCCCGAGCTCCAACTAAGAAACCTGCAAAATTTCATCCCCCTCCAACTTTTCCTTCACGGGGAAAAATCTGGCCGAAAGTTTCGACTCGTCAACCCCAGCCCCCCTTTAACGTTGTCCGATCGGGCTGAAATTCACAAGTTAAGGTTCCCTAAGGCCCAGGAGCTTATCCGCGAAATTTCAGCTCGATCCGATAACTCCTTCCCTGTTTTCCAGAAACCACGCATAGCCACTTAAAATTCATTTACTTTTTTTTCCTAGACGCCTACAGGTCACATCCGACATCGGATCTGGGTGTACGAAGACTCATTCGATGCGGAATTCTCCGAGTAATTTTCCTGGAAAGTTTCGTAGGAAAATCTTAACCCCCCGAAAGTTTCGACCCTCCAAACCCCCCCCCCTTTTAACGTTGTCTGATCGGGCTGAAATTCACAAGTTAAGGTCCCCTACGGCCCAGGAGCTTATCCGCGAAATTTCAGCTCGATCCGATAACTCCTTCCCTGTTTTCCACAAACCACGCATTAGCTACTTAATTAACGGATTTCTCTCCATAAGAGCCCATGTTAATTTGAAATTTTTAAAAGTTATTGAGAAGTTATATTTACACACATGCAAGTGTTTAGCTCAGTCGGTAGAGCGTGGGACTCTTAATCCTCGGGTCAAGGGTTCAAGTCCCTTACGGGCGGTTTTATTTCACAACATCAAAATAAAAGTGTATAATTTTGATAACACCTGGACAGCTTATCAATTGAGAGATAACAGAATATTAGCTTCTTATGAGCAAAAGAAACATTTCGGTCATTCTATCTATTTTTTTCCTATTTTATACAATGATTTAAAAGCGGGGGGGGGGGCGGCAGCCACCCAAGTTCCTCTCCTAATTCCTCTACGAGGAGTACAGGAATTATTAAATTACATCCACCATGGATTGTAGAAAAACGTACAGAAATAATATGAAAAAAACTTCGTTTTCTTAAAGAGTTAAAGATGCTGCGTCCCAAAGTCGAACCTTAAAACGTACAGGAATTAGAAGAGGCAGTTGGGGGGCTGCCGCCCCCCAAACCCCCAGCTTTTAAAGACTCTTTTGTACAGGTTTTTTGTTTTTTTGCTAACCCCCCGCTCTTGGCTTCGGAAAGACCCTCTTTTAATTAACAAAAAATTTAAATGAATGAATAATGGAATAACTTCGAAAAATGTTAAACACAAGAGGACAGGAGAACCATTGCGCCGAAAATAGTAATTAGTAACAATGAAGTCCCCCCACAAAAAAAACCTGTACAAAAGAGTCTTTAAAAGCTGGGGGTTTGGGGGGCGGCAGCCCCCCAACTGGCTCTTCTAATTCCTGTACGTTTTAAGGTTCGACTTTGGGACGCAGCCTCTTTAACTCTTTAAGAAAACGAAGTTTTTTTCATATTATTATTATAAAGGTACCGTTTATACTCCCAAGCTTTTCCGCTTAAGAAGTGGCACGAAAAATGCCGTTTTTAGTGCTATATGGCACCTACGGATGACAAAACTGATAAAAAGCACGTAATATGAGCAATAACTTTCAAATGAGCCATTAAGCATCTCTTTAAGAAGTTCTGGTTGCCCTTTAGCCCCGGCTTTTCCGCTTGAGACATGGCATCAATAGTACCATTTTTGGTGTCATATGGCACTTGCAGGTGATGGATTTATAGGTAAAACGTTGATATGAAAAATAGATTTCATGTGAGCTATTAAACATCTGTCTACGATGTTTTGATAGCCCGCTAGCCCCACGCCTTGAGAAATGGCACAGAAAGTGCCACTTTTTGTATCATATGGCACTTCTAGAAGGTGGAATTTATAAAAAAAAACGCAAAAATGAAAAATAGCTATGGAATGAGCCATTAAACATTTTTCTATGATGTTCTGGTTAACCGCTAGCCCTGGAAAAATAAGAAAAAAAAATCGGGAGACAGATCAGTGGTTTTTTTTTGTCAAGCGAACCACCATGAAATAATCAAGCAGTCTGTGGTAACGAACTGTAAGTAATGAGCCACCCGGCTTAAAAGTGACCAAAACACTAAAAAGAAGTTACCCATCAAAAGTTATGAGCCTGACGAAATTTGCCTTATTTTTGAAAAAAGGGGAAAACACGCCCAATAAGTCATAGAATCTTAATGAAAATCACACCATCAGATTCAGCGTATAAGAAAAACCTACTGTAGAGGTTTCAAGCTTCTATCTGCAAAATGTGGAATTTTGTATTTTTCACGCATCACGGATGCGTGTTTATTTGTTGTTTTTTTTTCCTTCCCAGGGGTGATTATATCGACCCAGTGGTCTTAGAATATCACGAGAGGGCTCGTTATAACGGAAATTCAAAGTGATAGTGCGCTTTTTAAGTGACCCAAAATTTGGAGGGTAACTAGGCCCCCTCCCACACTAATTTTCTCCAAAAGTCACCCGTTCAAAATTTTGAGATAGTCATTTTGCTCAGGGTTGTTGAAAAATCCAATGATTATGTCTTTGAGGATGACTTAATCCCCCGAAGTCCCCGGGGGAAGGGCTGCAAGTTGTGAACTTTATCCATCGTTTACATATAGTATTCGTTATTGGGAAGTATACAGACGTTTTCAGGGAAGATTTTTTTAGTGATGGGGGGCAAGGGAGAAGATTACGTGGGAGGATCTTTCCGTGGAGGAATTTCTTATGGGGAAGGAAATTTTCAATGAAGGGGGTGCCGGATTCCCCAGCATTATTTAAAAAGGAACAGAAATTAGATACAAAAACAAGCTTTTTCAACTGAAAGTAAGGAGCAACATTAAAACTTAAAACGAACAGACACTATTACGCATAAAAGGGTGTTCGCCCCCTCGTCAATACCTCGTTCTGTACTGTACAGATTTTTTTAATACTTTCAGAGAGCGATGGAGCAACTGCCAATACCTTGCTCTGCACGGTACAGATTTTTTTTTATTACTTTCAGAAGAGTTATTTATTCTAACTAAACCCTTTGTGATTCAGGGGCCATTCTTAAAGAATTGGAACAAAATTTGAACTTTAGCTAAGAGAGCGAGGTATTGACGAGGGGCGAATCCCCTCATATACGTAATAAAAATATACGAATACATAAGTTCGTTACGTAAGTTAATTCGTAAGTTACGTATATTTATTACCAATAAAAACGTTCTTAAATAAAATTAAAAGTTCTAGTGACCTTTTTAAGCAACCAAAAATTTAGAGGGCAATTAGGTCTCCTCCCCCGCCCCTTTTTATCAAAATTGTCCGATCAACATTTTGAGATACCCACTTTGTTCAGCATAGTTAAAAAGCCAAATAACTATGCCTTTGGAGATATCATGACCCCCCCCCATAGCCCATGGGGAAAGTTCTTTAAGTTACAAAATTCGCCCATTGTTTACGTAGAGTATTCGTTATTGGGAAGTATACATAGATTTTTCGGGTGGGGGAGGGGGAGGATTTTCTGCTGGTGATATTTTCAACAGGGACAATTTTCCATGGTGAGGGAAGTTTCTAGGGAGTGAATTTTCCAGGGAAAATTCTATACCGGCAGAATTTTCCAGAATTTCTATAGGAAATTCGTCTTATGTCCTGCTTTCTCTTTGCAAACTCAATTTTATGCGTGGAGATATTACGGGTATTTTTCGGGGAAAATCAAACAGTTTGTGGTAACGAACTGTAAGTCAGGAGCGATTCGGCTCAATAGTAACCGAAACTCTAAGCAACAAAATTTTGACATTAATGGATACATCAGGAGAATCAACTTCTGACGCTGATTCAAAATATATAAAATTTGTCAAATTTAGTGTTACACATCAAAAGTTAAGAGCCTGAGTAAGTTCGTCTGATTTTTGAAATAGGCGGGAAGCACCCTATAAAATTCAACGAATCTTAATGAAAATCACGGCATCAGATGTAGCGTACCAAAAACCCCTACAGTAAAGGTTTTAAGCTCCTGTATATAAAAATGTGGAATTTTGCTTTTTTTTGCCAGAAGACAGATCATGGATGCTTGTTTATTAATTTGTTTTTCTTCCAGAGAGGATGGAATTGAAACAACGACTAGAAGATCGGGAGAGGGTGTATTTGAACGGAAATTAAAAGTCCCCTTTTTAAATGACCAAAAAGACTGGTGGGCAACTGACCCCTCCCCACGCCCCTTTTTCCCCAAAGTTATCTGATCAAAATTTTGAGATAGTCATTCTGTTCAGTATAGTTGAAAGATCAAATAATTAAGTCTTCAGGGGTAAAATGACCCCCCAGAGTCCGTGGGGAGAGGCCTGTAAGTTATTAAATTTGCCGATTGTTTACGTAATGTATTTGTTATTGGGGTCAATGCAGACATTTTTTGATGGGGGGGATGTTGTGCTTGGGGTGGATATCCATAGAAAGGATCTTCTTTGGTGAGGGAACTTTCTGGGGGTGAATTTTCCAGGGGGAATTTATCTTCTTAACTGTCTTATATTATCTTTGCCAAATTAAGTTTTCAAGTGGAGATGTTCCGTGAGAATTACCGAGGGTTATTTTCCACGTGTTTTAGTTTCCAGAAAAAAATACAACGGAAGGGGGTTTATCCAGAGTGATTGAGAAACCGATTAGAAATTAAAATCCTTTTACAAATGAAAGTATGATGAAATGAAGTGTTATAATTAAAAGCTATCGGCCCTATTTAATGATCAGTATCCTTTAAAATGTCATTGGATCTTGCCTCTTCCCAGTTTTTCCCAACGCACATCATAATTCTATTTTCTATTCAATCGTGTTTAAAACTTTCAGTCGCTCACAAAGGCAAGTAAGCAAACAAAGGATAAAAGTTTGTCATTCAAAATCAGGTTTATCGCGTTTTTTCCCTATATTTTTAGTGTAATTCGTGTGCTCTTATTTTTTTAATGGATTTACTATCCCCGTCCAACCTTTCACCTTAAACATTTTCGCGTTTACCTGCCGAAATAATCGTTTTTCTCATAGACAATTTCTTAGATCACCCTGCATTTTCATTTCTAATTCAAATAGCAACTGAGCATGAACATAACTAGAATAAAACTTTTTCTAAGAAACGAAGTGAAATTATAGTTCAAAAAAAGATATCGAAGTTTGAGTTTCATGTCATACTTTCCTTTACTAATTTTTTTTGAAACATCTTGCTGTTTTTGTCTCTTTTCATTTGTGTTTTTCCACTTTCTTGGTTCCAATTTTGGAGCACCTTAAAGCTGAGCTGGTTCCACCACTTGTGGCATACTTCTCCCACTCCATGCATCTTATGGCACGTTTGACACACTTTGTACGATGTAAGGCACGTTTCCACAGTGCGTAGTACGCACCATCTGGTGTATATGCTTTTTTGCTTTGTTTTTTCCAACCGGGCAGACCTTGTGATCTGGATGAAAAAAATGTTTTCGATTGCTTTATTTCTAACAGTATGGAAGATGTTGTTGTCCAGTTTAAATATTACTGTTAGCCGAATTACTCTGCCTGATTTAATAAGTAACCAATTAAATGGACGTCATAATAAGAAAAAGAAATGGTGTCAATATCCAAGATAAAACTCTTGTATTTGCCAGCTTCTCAGGAAGTATTTAGGAAACACTGTCTTAGAGTGGTTATGTCTAGCTGTGTAGTCAGGTTGACGTCCTTTAATTCTAGGTCGTAATTCCTCCACGTGTGTCGTCCTTTCTCGAAATAGCCTCATCAGATTGTGTTACGTTTCGATAAAGAAAAATTAAGAAGATGATTGACGACATTCCCCCGGAAGACCGAATAAAATTGACAGAGTGTAGGAGGTTTTTTTTTTTCAATCGACTCTAGCTGAAAATTGTCTAAATTAATTCTGATTCAGAAGGAAAATTGTACAGCGGGAATAACGTTTTTGTTCTGTTTTTTTTTTTTTTTTTCATATTTTAGTTTAGTTTCAATCTAGGGGTCTAACTTATGCAGCCATTATGGAAGGTGTGGACCTCCGGCCGGATTGATGCTGGAAACTTGCATAAAATTCCTGCTTCGGGTCGAAAAGTATGGTTTTCCAAAACCAACAGGGGGTGAGCTGAAGTGGAGTTTTAGAGTCTATGCTAGAGAGGACTGTCTGAGATTGTTCCGCCCAGTTGGGTTGTTGACTACCTAAATTGTTCTGTTCATCAGATTAAAGATAGATTCAAATCTAAAAGTGCCTAAGACATGCGATGGCGCCCTAGCCCAGTTGCCAATTTTTTTTTGGAATAACAAATCGAAAATTTATACATCTAAAACGTTTTTTTTAACGCTTATCGATAGTCGTTGAAGAGCTGAGAGATTTTTTATCGCCCCCTGCTCCTTACACGTGAAATTTTGGCAAATTGCTACTTTTTAAGCCAAAATCACGCAATGATTTTCAATTTGCATGATTGAATAGCCAAAGCGAGCTTGTGGCGCATGCATCCTCCCCCATACTCATCTTACTGATAACTTTTTAGCACAGATACAGGCATGTTGCACCTTGTTTGAAGCAAAATCATGTATGGATTTTCAATATATTTGACCCCAGGACCAAGTCTATTTTGGCACCATATATCCGACATAGGTCACCACCAACCTTAAAGTTAAACCACAGGGATAATCAGGGGTAAACCTTCAGTGTTTTTATCGCGAGGGGAGGAGAGGGGTCAATATTCGGATAGTCAAGGGGCATAGGACATATAATAATTTTTTCTCCACATTATTGGAGGGCAACTGCCCCCCTGCCCTCTAAAAGACGTCCCTGGGGATGATGCACCTTCTTTGTAACTGAAAAATACAAGAAGTTTCAATCAGTATTGAAAGAAAGCAAAAAGTGGGGGAATGGCCCCTAAGTCCCACCTCCCTCTGATCCCACCAAACATTTTACTTATTTGGAAAAAGCCTGGTACGTTGCACCTTGTTTGAAGGAGGATCATGCAAGGATTTTCATTTATATTATTGAAGGTAAAAAGTACTCCAACATCTCCTGACACTCCCGTCACTAACTTCTTAGCTGAAAGATATGCACGTTGCAACCAGTCAGAACCGGAATCACGCAAGGATTTTTAATTTGTATAATTAGAGAAAGATCTTGCAATACTATGCCAGTCTTTCCATCGTCAACTTTTAGCACAAACTTAGGCAGGTGGCAGTTTTTTTGTTTTTTTTTTAAAGGAACCATGTAATGAATTTCAGTTCCATTGATTGAAGGAGAAACACAGGATCATGTTCCTACACCCACTCTCCACCGTCAATCCATCCTCCAGCTTTTTAGTACCAAGGTGGGATGTTTCATCTTTTTCAAAGCCCAAATAATGTAAGGATTTTAAAATTAGGATAATAAAAGAAAAATACGGAGTCGTGAGGAATCCAGCATCCTTTCTCCTTGCTTCTTTTGCAAAAAAAAACAAGTATCTTGTTCTTTGCTTAAAAAAATTAAATAAAAAAAAAGTTTTTTTAACTGAAAGCAAGGAGCGACATTAAAACTTAAAACGAACAGAAATTTCTTCGTATATGAAAGAGGCTGCTTCCTCACCAACGCCCCGCTCTTTACGCTAAAGTTTGACTCTTTCTTTCAATTCTTCTTTTTAAAACAATAAAAAACTTTAGCGTAAAGAGCGGGGCGTTGATGAGGAAGCAGCCTCTTTCATATACGAAGTAATTTCTGTTCGTTTTATGTTTTAATGTCGCTCCTTACTTTCAGTTAAAAAAACTTTTTTTTTTATTTAATTTCTGAACGTTTTTGAATCAATGCATGTTTTGATTTTGGCTCTCCGCAGAGGAATAATCAAAACGAAATTTGCATTTTTTTTTTTTTTTTTTTTGGCTAAATGGCTTTCTCATAATTTTGATCGAATGATTTTGAGAGAAAAGAGCGGGGGAGGAAGCCTAGTTGCCCTCCGATTTTTTGGCTAATTAAAAAGGCAACTAGAACTTTTAATTAAGACTAGAACTTAAAGGCAACTAGAATTTTTAAGATTCGTTTTACGAATCTTTTTATTAGTAAAAGATTTACGTAACTTATAGATTAGCTAACGTGAAGAACTTTTGTATTCTCATGTTTTTATTACATATATGAGGGGGTTTGCCCCCTCGTCAGTACCTCGCTCTTTACACTAAAGCTTAAATTTTGTCCCAATTCATTAAGAATGACCCCTGAATCACAAAAGCCGTAGAATAAATAGTTGACATTATTAAAAAATACTTTGGCGTAAAGAGCGAGGTATTAGGAGGAGGTGAGCCCTCATATGGGTAATAATTTCTGTTCGTTTTAAGTTTTAATGCTGCTGCTTACTTCCAGCTGAAAAAAAACTTTTTCATTGTTTTTTTTAAGTAATCCTAGTAAATCCTGCTCTCCCTTCATGAAAATTTTCTTCTCCCATGACAAATTCTCGATGGAAAGTTCCCCCAGCATATTCCCCTCTTATCAGCCCCTCCCCCCAACCAAAAAAATCCTCCTGAAAACGCCTGTACACTTCCCAATAACCATTATTATATGTAGGGACTGGTCAAAGTTTGTAACTTGTTGCCCCTCCCACGGGGACTGTGGGGGAGTAAGTCGTCCCCAAAGACATAGTTATAAGGTTTTTCGACTACGGTGAATACAATGGCTATCTCAGAATTTCGATCTGTTGACTTTGGGAAAATCTTAGCGTGGGAGGGGGCCTAGGTGCCCTCCAATTTTTTGGTCACTTAAAAAGGGCACTAGAACTTTTCATTTCCGTTAGAATGAGCCCTCTTGCAACATTCTAGGACAACTGGGTCGATACGATCACCCCTGGGAAAAAAAAACAAACAAACAAATAAACACGCATCCATGATCTGCCTTCTGGCAAAAAATGCAAAATTCCACATTTTTGTAGATAGGAGCTTGAAACTTTTACAGTAGGGTTCTCTGATACGCTGAATATGATGGTGTGATTTTCGTTAAGATTCTAGAACTTTTAGGGGGTGTTTTCCCCTATTTTCTAAAATAACGTAAATTTTCTCAGGCTCGTAACTTTTGATGGGTAATACTAAACCTGATGAAACTTATATATTTAAAATCAGCATTAAAATGCGATTTTTTTACGTAGCTATTCGTATCAAAATTCCATTTTTTAGAGTTTTGGTTACTATTGAGCCGGGTCGCTCCTTACTACAGTTCGTTACCACGAACTGTTTGATTCACGTTAGTCAAATCATAAAGAGGACCCATGGACCGTTCAATATCATGTCACCCATCCTACCACCAACTTATTCCCAGACGGCTAAAAATGTTGCACCTTGTTAGAACTGGAATAAAAAAGGAGTATTTTCAATCAACATGTATAGAAAACTAAAGTGGGTAACTGATCCCTCCAATTATCCAGCTAACTTCTTAAGACCAATGTAAGCATGTTACACCGTGTTTGAACCAGGATTATGCAAGAACTTCTAATCTCTGTGACTGGAAAATCAAAGTGAGCCTATTGCCCCTCCAACAAAACTACAGTGAGCCTATTGCCCCTCCAACAAAACTACAGTGAGCCTATTGCCCCTCCAACATTTCACACACCTCTCACTCTCAACTGTTTAGCAGAAAGATAGGCACAATACATTACATTGAAAGGGAAAATCACTTTCAAACTGTATGATTTAAGGCACAAAGAAACCCCATCGCGCCTCCAAAAGCCCATATTCTCCCCACCAAATTCTAAGCAAACAGGTAGACTTGCTCCGTCCTGTTTGAGGTGAAATCAAGCAAGAATTTTCTGTCTGCATTCATTGAGGTGCAGACTGGGACTGTAAATCCTCCAACATCATCCCTCCTTCTCCCTTGCAATGTGCAGTCTTTGCCAGACCCGTGTTGGTATTCCGCGATTTTGAAAATGGATGACACTAGGATTTCCATTGTACATTATTAAAGTTCCCAAGTGAAGTGGAAAGATTGGCCCTTCAACTCCCCATCTCAATCCGCTTCTACCTCCAAATGGAAATCTAGGCATCTTAAAAACATCTCCTCCATGCGCCATAAGATATTTCTTATCTGCATGGTCTCAGCCGCAAAGTGTGCCATTGTACTCTCTAACACCACCTTCTATAGCCAACTTTTCAGTAGAGAGGAGGTCAGATACTGATTTTGTCACTGACCGACTTGAAATTTATGGGTAAGTACCCAATGTCTATGGGAAATGAGAATGATGATTTTCAGTGACTTATACCCCTTCTCCTACCTCCAATCAGCTTTTAAACTTATGAGACAAATAAATTAGGACAGGGATGCGAATCGGACAGATTTTCAGACGCGCCCACCATTTCTGTGCCCGTTCTACCTTCTGTTCTGAAGTGTGGGTATTAACTGGGAATTTGGTAAGAAGGTATCTTTAACCAAGAACACGCTAATTAAGAAAATTAGTCCATTTAACTTTACGGCCCAAGTGCTAGCAGGCTTTGAATTCCGTAGTTTAGGGATATATCATCTACCACAAAGAACAATTTGTTATCAAGAATTGTGAAGATTGATCCTCTTCGGGGACGAGGGGGGATATACTTATGCTAATTAGTCTGCCTTTTTATTCATTTCCAATAAATCTATAAGTAGGGAGGATTTTCATAATGCAAAGGGCTATTCAATTATTACAAATAATAAATCAAAGAACATGTGGTTTGGCAACTATCGGTACTGCGTTTATGCGGCAATCAGTATGTAATCAAACAGTTCGTGGTAACGAACGGTAACTCCAAGAGTATGGATAACAATAGATGCACCAAAAGAATTGAATTTTGATGCTTATTCAAAGTATATAAAATTCATCTACCCATCAAAAGTTGCGAGCCTGAGAAAATCCGCCCAACTTTCAAAAAAGGGGCAAACGTCCCCGAAAAAATCCAGTGATCTTAATGAAAATCATACCGACAGATTCAACAGACCCTACAACATAGATTTTCAAGCTCTCATATATAAAATTGGGGAATTTGACATTGTTTGCAAGAAGAAGAGATCATGGATGAGTGTTTATATGTTTTTATTTATTTGTTTTTGGCTAGGTGATCATATGGAACCAGTAGTCCTAGAGGATCAAGAGAGGGCTTATTTGATTTGAAATCAAAGCTCCAGTGCCTTTTTTAAGTGACCAAAAATATTGTAGGGCAGCTAGACCCTTTCCCACGCCCCCTTTCCCCCAAAGTCACCTGATCAAAATTTTGAGATAGCTATTGTGTTCAACACAGTCGAAACATCTAGTAGCTATGTCTTTGAGGACGACTTGGCCCCCCGAGTTCCCCGGGGAAGGACTTCAAGCTATGAACCTTGTCCATTGTATACATATAGTATTGGTTATTGGGAAGTATACAGATACTTTTTTGGGGAGGAAAAAGGTTACTTGGGAGGATCTTTCCATGAAGGAATTTTTCATGGGAGAAGTAAATTTTTAACGGAGGGCGAGCCAGATTTAAGGGAGTGATCAGGAATTTACTAAAAACAAGTTTTTTTCAACTAAAAGCAAGGAGCAAAATTAAGACTTAAAACGAACAGAAATTATTACGTATATGAGAGAGCTGCCTTCTTTTTAATACCTCACTCTTTACGCTAAATTTTTTTTTAGAACTTTTTAAAAAACTTATTATTCTATTTAAACGGCCCTGATGGTTCAAGAGTAAACTTAAATAACCAACCTAAATAACATAAATAAAACTTAAATAACAACTTAAATAATTGTAACAAAAAGCCAAATTTTAGCGCAAAGAGATAGGTGTTGAGGAGGGGGCAATCCCCTCATATGCATATTAAAATTTTGTTTGTTTTAAGTTTTAATACTGCTCCTTACTTTCAGTCGGAAAACTTGTTTTTTAAGCATAGAATCAAATTGCTTTCACCATCAGCTGCACCTAAAAGAAATTAAGAATTATTATATTTTGAGGTATACTAACGCAGCCTAAACTTGTGCATACTGAAATTTTAGAAACAGTGACATTGGCTGTGCTAGGTTTTATATTATGGGACAAAACCGCTCCTTAAAACTTAAAATGTTGCCTGGGTTTCAGGAAACAGAAAACAAGGTGGATTTTAAGAATACAGCATGTTTCGATTTTATTCTTTTAAGGATTTTCTCGCCATTTTTCTCAAAGGAAAACATTCTTCTTTGGACATATCATTTTGAGAGTTTTTGGGGGTCATTAACTACGACATCCAATCGATGATTGGATTGGCACCGGCTTCAACATTATGTTGGATTGAAATTTAAAATGGTTGTTCTTTGAGAAAGAATAAAACGTAAAAAAAAAATTATGTTTCTGCAGCAAAATCACTTAAAACATTAAATCTAACAGAGACTAAATTAAACAGGGTTTATTTCAAATGAAAGTAAAGAGAAATATTAGAACTAAAAAAAACAATGCTTCTTTATGCGATGGAGCAACTGCCACGCTGAACTTCCCACTCTTTGTGCAAAAGTTTGGCCTTGTATCCCTAATGCTTCAAAAACAAATGCTCTGAGACAACAGAATTGAGGATCGAAAATTTTTTTTATAGCGTTTGAAGCAGGGAAGGACTTGTTTATTTGCATTGCTGTAAACAATAAAATGTTTTTGTTCAAATGCTTTGAAAGCTAGCAATCAGTAAATAAAATCCTTACAATCACCAACTCGTTATATTTTTGGCGGTTTAATATGCTTTCAGGTGAGTCCTAGTGACATTTTACAATAAAGAAGAAAGGGAGGCAGGCTTTCTGCAGCCTCCTTTTTTATTTTATTTTTACTGTTGCTCATTTGCTTTCTTTATTTTTGCTTTAAAAAAGACTAATTTTCAAAATCTTATTACCTATATGAGTTCACTTACTTATGTTTTTTACTTATTTTTTTTAATTCATTTACTTCTATTTTTCAGATGATGAAATTGCAGGCCAAATCCCCAAAGGCTCAAGTTTAACAGAAGAGGAGAAGATTGCACTATTAGGTCTCCCAAAATTAGGTGATGTGACACGTGTACAAATTAGGATTAAAGAAAGTAAAGAATTTAAGGTAAGTGATGGTAGGAAGACCTATTTTTGACGATCCTTTATAGGGTGACCTAAAATTTCCCGAAAATAGGCTTGTAAAATTGGTTTTGAACATCTTGATCGAAGATATAGATATAGGTAGATGGAAGCCATAGAAACCAATTTTTCTTTGGTGTTGCATAAGCCCAGGTTTTTGTGCAATTACCCACTGTTCGTTAATGAGACAAGAAAGGAATACGACTAAATTTTAGAGGGGAGGGGGTGAATGATAAGAAAAAAGCTTTATTTTCTTTCAAACCGTCATTTTTTGAATATTCAAAAAGTTCTAAAATTCCTTTAAAGTTTTAGAATTATTTGACATGTTTCCGAGAATTTCGGGAATGATGCCTTATCTGGTTTTGCGTAATCATTCATGTTGTCAGTGAAACAGTACAATACATCCTGTGACAGCCCTCCCATCTAAGTCCCCAATAATTCTAAGTATAAAAATAAAAATAATCCTAAGCTCAAAAAAAAGACAACATAAATTTCTCAAAATCAACGGAAAACTGCTTAGAAGCTAAAAAGTGTTGTTGACTCAGTTGTCATCTCAAAAGACAAGAAGTTATATCTGTCACAGGATGCATTATATTGTTTTACTGACAACAGAAATAATTACGCAATACCAGATAAGGCACCACTCTTGAAATTCTTGGAATCATGCCAAGGAATTCTTTGGGTCACAAAATAATTCTAAGTCTCCAAATAATTCTAAGTCCCAAAAAATGAAAATAATCAATTAAAATAAATGAAAATAAAAATGAAAATGAAAATGAAAGTCCAAAAACACCCGTAAATTTCATAAAATCAATGGAAAACTGCTTAGAAGCTAAGAATTTTGTTGACTTAGTTGTTATCTCAAAAGAAAAGGTGTTTAGGGCTGTGACGGGATGTATTCTATTGTTTCACTGACAACATGAATAATTACGCCATATCCTGATAACGCATCCCCAAAAAATTATGTCCCAATAAAGTGTTGAAAAAAAGTTAAACAAATTTCAAAGTTCAAAAGAGGCATTGAAGGTGCAAAAAGTTTGGGGTGGTGGCACTGGAGTAGTGGAGGGGACACAAGATCCTGGTGAAAGCACGGGGTCCTGATGGAAGTGTGGGGGCCCAAACCCATGCGTAAGCCCGGTAATGGAAAACTGATGCGCTCAGGGCCGTTACATTATAATAATGATACCTTGCTGGTTGTAGTCATAATCAATTATCAATAATCAATAATCGGCTCGAAACCATTATAGTACAAACAAACTCTACCAATTATGTATTAGAATCCATATTAAAACTTCGTTTATTAGACATCATGTCACTTCAAATTTACTTCATTTATTGAATAACATACTTAGCAAACGAAACTCAGATAATGATTTCAGAAATTTCCTTATCAATCGGAAGTGATTACGTAATATAAGATGCTCGATAGACCCGATGTCTCAGATAGCACATTGGCATAGGGCTTTTGCTGTATCCAAAGGACCTATAAGGGGGAAGATTAGTGACTCCAATTGTACACCTGGATAGGGCTGTATTGTGAGTGCATATAGGGATACTACTTCCAATCTATATATAATTTCACAAAATGTAAGAAAAAAAGTATTTATCACAGTTTTTATTAAAAATGAGTATTGATGCATGAATCTATGAATGTAGTACACTATAAATGAACAATAAACCAAATGACAAAATAATGATAAAAATAAAAACTATCAAAAAGAATTCAAGAGAATCATTGGTGGAAGGCAGTAAACAAAATTAACATCTTTTAATAATTTTTCGTGAAAGTAATTACTGAATTGTGTGTTGTCGTTGAAAAATTCAACAGTATTAATGATTTGATAAAAAAATAAAATAAGGAGAACCTTGTATGGCCGTCTTTTCAACTACTTTTTTCTGGTCTAAGTGACCATGTAAGGCCAACACTACTGACCAATTAATGCACACCTTTGGGGAGGAATATAGATGGGGCAATGGGAAATAGTTCACCAAAAGAGTTGAGCTAGAACTATACTGTTTTTAAAATCCTTCCATGAGGGGAAAATCACAAGAGCTTCCAAGTTCCAAACAAAAAATCGAAGATTCATTTTGTTTTTCGACCGAGGCCTGGTAAACTATAGCATTAATGAAATTCCTCATTGTTTAATGACATTAGCAAGTTACTAAGAACCTGCCACGTTTCTTGGAAATTTTAAGTAGGGATAAAAATTACTCAAGAATTCCTATTTGGGGGATGTTTTCTACTGTGGTTGTTTTTAAATAGCATGTCTTTGGGTTACATATTTGAAACTACCGTATTTCTAAAAATGGTCATACTATAAGGTTTTTGTTTAGATTCTGTATCTAATTTTACAATTTTTGTAGATTAGGAGAGTTAAAAGCTATAGTCAAAACCCATAGAATAAAGAAGGGCCATATCCAGGATCTTTTCCAGGAGAGGGAGGTTTACAAAAGGATTTTTTCCTGGGCAGGGGGTTTCTAAGAAGCTTTAAAAACGCCAAAAATTTGTTTTATATTCATTTTGTTGCGCTTTTTACGAGTCAGACAAACATTTCAGGGGGGGAGGAGGTTCAAACCATTTATTCCCCTGGATACGGCCAGAATATTTACCCCCCACCCTTCCCCGAAGACAAACACACAGAAAAGCTAGTCACGAATTGTCACTAAGAGAAATTAAACTCGCAAGCTGTAGTTCATCATAGACTTTGGTACCGCTATTTATTTTATACTTTTTCTTGTTTGTCTAGAGCTCGATTCCACCCGTGTTTTCAGATTTTCTGAAACTTTTTTGAACGTTTAAAAAACTTTTTCGCATCACAACAACAAGAAAAATAATCTAGAAAGAATAGACACTAATTGGTACTTGGATAATTAAGCTATTAAGCTTTAATTTTGTAGGATTTTTCCTGTGCCAGGTTACTCTAGAACATTTGGTAAATATTTACTCTGACATTTGGTAAGTATTCTAGAATTTATTCTAGAATCCGGTTTCTTAGTACCGGCATTTTTTCAAAGATTGTCCAATAAAATTTTTCTAATTTTTTGGAATATCTGAAGAATTTTTTGCCCTTGGTAGGATAATATTCAGCAGAACTAAAACTTCGATAAAAAAAAGAAAAAAAAAAAGAGTTGTTCCTCTTTTGTCAAGTAGATTTCTTTGTCTCTCCCTAAAGATTTTTTCCTACAATTGTTATATTTTATTTCCACACTGTTTCTTTAGTGTTCAATCGAATTTTGTTTTCTGGGTATTTTGACCAAAGTATAAACCAGATCGTGCCATTTTTCTGAATTTGGATAATTCTTAAATCAAACAGTTCGTGGTAACGAACTGTAGTAAGGAGCGACCCGGCTCAATAGTAACCAAAACTCTAAAAATGGAATTTTGGTACCAATAGCTACATCTAAAGAATCGCATTTTAATGCTGATTTTAAATATATAAGTTTCTACCCATCGGAAGTTACGAGCCTGAGAAAATTTGTGTTATTTTAGAAAATAGGGAGAAACACCCCCTAAAAGTCATAGACTCTTAACGAAAATCACACCATCAGATTCAGCGTATGAGAGAACCCTACCGTAGAAGTTTTAAGCTCCTATCTACAAAATATGGAATTTTGTATTTTTTGCCAGAAGGCAGATCACGGATGTGTGTTTAACTCTGTTTGTTTTTTTGTTTTTTTTTTTTTGTTTATTTTTTGTTTGTTTTTTTTCCCAGGGGTGATCGTATCGACTCAGTTGTCCTAGATGTTGCGAGAGGGCTCATTCTAACGGACATGAAAAGTTCTAGTGCCCTTTTAAGTGACCAAAAAAATTGGAGGGCACCTAGACCCCCTCCCACGCTAATTATTTTCCCAAAGTCAACGGATCAAAATTCTGAGATTGCTATTTTATTCAGTATAGTACAAACTTTGACCAGTGCTTACATATTATAATGGTTATTGGGAAGCGTACAGGCGTTTTCAGGAGGATTTTTTGATTCGGGCCAGGGGTTGAGAAGAGGGGGATATGTTGGGGGAACTTTCAGTCGAGGAATTTGTAATGGGGAATAAAATTTCCATGAAGGGAGCGCAGGATTTACTAGCATTACTTAAAAAAAAACAATGGAAAAATAAATATGAAAAAGTTTTTTTCCAGCTGGAAGTAAGGAGCAGCATTAAAACTTAAAACAAACAGAAATTATTGCCCATATGAGGGGCTAACCTCCTCTTAATACCTCGCTCTTTACGCTAAATTATTTTTAGTAATGTCAACTATTTATTCTACGGCTTTTGTGATTCGGGGGTCATTCTTAATGAATTGGGACAAAATTAAATTTTAGTGTAAAGAGCAAGGTACTGACGAGGGAGCTAACTCCCTATAAAAACATGAGAATACAAAAGTTCTTTACGTAAGCTAATTTATAAGTTACGTATATCTTTTACTAAATTCTTTTTTACTTTTTTCATGTCTTACAAAGACATTGCTTATTAAAGGCGATACTATAGCGTTGCCTGTAGTGGAGGCCATACGGCTCCAACATTTTATTATTATTTGTTGTTTTTGTCCCAGAGGCACTTCTTATGGAAGTGATTGTAGTACAAACTTCAGAAAGGACTCATTCGATTTGAAATTGGATGTTCTAGCGCCCTTTTATAGAGTAAAAACTGATTGGAGGGTAACTAGCCCCCCACACCCTGTTTTTCCAAATTAATAAAATAAAAATTGAGATATTCATTTGGTTAAAACTAGTTCAAAGGTTATATAGTTAAAACTCCAGTTTCAGAACAAAACCCCACCCCCGAGCCCAGGGACAAGAGTTATATGTTGTACCCTGGGGTCATATATGGTTCTTATGGAAGGGATGCTCTCAAAAACTTCAGAGAGGCCTCATTTGATTGGAAATTGAAAGCTCTAGTTCACTTTTTAAAGTCAAAAGAAATTGGAGGGCAACTAACACCCTTCAAGCTCTTTTTTTCTTCAAATCTATCGGGTAAAAGATTACCCGATTTCACCATTTTGTTATGAATAGTTCCAAGGTCAGATAGCAAAAACTATATCAGGTAGGCGCTGTAAGTTATGCCCTTTGGGCATTAATGGTTATTATGGAAGAGATACTTGTATAAACTTCAGAGAGGGCTCATTTTATTTAAAATTGAAAGTTATAGTTGACTTTTCCAGTTTCAAAAGAGATCCAAGGGCAACTAGCCCCCCACGACCTTTTATCCCAAACCCATCCGATACAAATTTTTCAGATATCCATTTTTTTGAATATTTCAAACATCTGATAACAAAAGTCTGGGTCAACACAAACCCCAGAGCCCCGGGGCAAGTGTTTTAAGTTATCATAAGGTTTTTATGTAAGGGATGATCAGACAAACTTCGAAGGTGGCTCATTTGGTTTGAAATTGTAACTTCTTGTTCACTTTTTAAAACTCAAAAGTGATCGGAGGGCAGCTAGCCCCTCACCCCACCCTTTTCTGCCAAATGCATCAGATTTTTTTTTTAGATAGACATTTCGTTAAAAATATTTCAAAGGTCAAATAACAAAAACTCCGGTATTGACTTAACCCCCAAGGGTCCAGGGGCAGGCGTTGTAAGTTATATCCTGGGGCATATATGGCTCTTATGGAAGAGATCCTCGTTTAAACTTCAGAGAGGTCTCATTTGATTGGAAATAGAAGGCTCTTGTTCAATTTTTAGGAGTCAAAAGAGATACGACGGTAACTTGCCTCCCCAAGCCCTTCTTTTCCCAAACTCATCCGATAAAAATTTGAGATAATTATTTTGTTAAAATAGTTCAAGGGTCAGATAACAAAAACACCAGTGTTGACACAGCCCCCTGGGGTCCGAGGGCAAGTGCTGTAAGTTATGCCCTGGGGCATATATGGTTATTATTAAAGGGATGCTCGTATAAACTTCAGAGAGGGCTCATTTGATTCGATATTAAGAGTTCTAGTTCAATTTATAAGATTCAAAAGAGATCCGAGCACAACTAGCCCCCGCCCGCGTTCTTTTCCCCCAAACCCATCCGATACAAATTTTGAGACAGCCATTTTTAAAAATAGTTCAAGCATCAGGTAACAGAACTACAGGGTCTAAACGACACCCCAGACCCCGTGGACAAGTGTTCTAAATTGTGCCCCGGGGCGTATAAGGTTTTATTTCAAGGATGGCCGCATAAAATGCGTACGTGACTCATTTGATTGGAAATTAAAAGTCCTAGTTACCTCTTTATGAGCCAAAAGTAAAAGGAGGGGATCTACTCCCCCCCACTCACACGCAGCCTCTTTTCCCAAAATACATCCAATGAAAATTTTAAGATAGCCAGTTTATTTGACATAGTGAAACGATCAGATAACAAAAATTTCGCTGTAAACATAACGCCTCCCCTCCCCAGAGCCTAGGGAACGGTTGTAACTTATATCGAGGGGGCATATGGAAGAGGTGGTTGCATAAACTTTGGAAGGGACTCAAATGATTAGAAACTGAAATTTCTAATTCCCCTTTTAAGAGTCAAAAGTGATCTGATTGTGACTAGCCCCCCTGCCGACCATGTTTATCCCAAACGTGTTTAGTCAAATTTCTTATATAGTCATTTTTTTCCAAAATAGACCAGAGATAATATAACAAAAATTCCAGGGATGAAACAGCCCCCCACAATCCAGGGGCAAGTGTTGTAAAATTTACGGGTATTTAAGGTTTTTACGGAAGGAGGAAATGCTCCCCCTCCCCAAGAACCTTTTCCCCAAAAATAACCAATCAAAATTTTGAAATAGCTATTCTGGTCAAAATAGTTCAAAGATCAAATATCAAAACTCCAGTGTCGATACACTCCCCCAGAACTGGGAGCAAGTGTTGTCAGCTAATGCATCAGGGATATATACAGTTTTATGTAATGGTTGATCTTATAAACTTTAGAGATGGTTCATTTGATTTGAAATTAAAAGTTGTAGTTATCTTTTTAAGAGCCATCAAAGTGATCTAAGGGCATCCATCCCCCCATGCTTTTCTCCCCAAACTCATCCGATAAAGATTTTGAGATAGTCATTTTCTTCAAAATAGTCTCAAATTCTAATGCTATAACTTAGGGGTTGAGATATCCTGCATAGCACCCGGGACTAGAATTGTAACTTGTGTAAGTTGTAAGTTTTTAAGAATCGAAAATGATCAAAAGTAACAAGCCTCTCCCCCCACTCTTTGCGCATTTTTTCCCCAAGTGTCTCTTATCACAATTTTCAAATAGCCATTTTGTTCAAATTAGTCCAAAATTCAAATTACTACAACTTGGGGGGTTGAAAAATTCTCCC
Organism: Artemia franciscana; assembly: GCF_032884065.1. Taxonomy (NCBI): domain Eukaryota; kingdom Metazoa; phylum Arthropoda; class Branchiopoda; order Anostraca; family Artemiidae; genus Artemia; species Artemia franciscana. The sequence continues at coordinate 26,684,310 of NC_088869.1, read as the reverse complement.
TACCCCGGGGCGAGGATTGTAACTCATGTAGGTTGCTTATTACTAGAATATAATGTCTTTGTGGAAGGGGTGCTAGTATTAGCTTCGGAGGGGGCTTATTCGATTGGATATTGAAACTTCTAGCTTCATTTCAAGAGTCAAAAGTGAACCGTGGGCAACTAGCCCACGTCCCACTTTGCCAAAGGGCATCCGATCAAAATTTTGAGATATAATTTTTTTTTCAAAATAGTTCAAAGGTCAAAGAACTATGCTTCCGGGGTTGACGCTTATATTTGTTTGTCACTGTCAAAACAAATATGACAGTGAGAAGGATATGAAAGCGTTGATGCATATGCCAGAGGCCGTAATTTGGGTAAATTTAAGGAAAAACATGGATTACTATAGATCTTGAGATTATATTAACTAGATAATCTTCAAAACTAAGGTAAAAAATAGAAACTGTTTCACATATTAATGATTGTCAATAAGTGGTTCAACCACTCTGAGGTTGAGAATGGCTATTTCTTCATCTACTGAAAAATATTTCAGAAAGGCTGGTATAGCTGTAACGCTTACATAGCTGGAATTCAAAACGATAGGGATGCTTCATAGATTCATATATTATCATTCTCTTACTTAAGCGGCTACAAAGTTCTGCAAAGTCACTTTATCTTTTTTTTTTTGTTATAAAAATTTGGAGAACAGAATTCAAAGACAAGTGACAATTGGATTAATGGTTCGTTGTTAGACCGCGGTAGTCTTCAGGGAGTAGGGGTTGTGTACTTCTAATAAACGTTGTCTTCACTACAAACAAGAGAATGGCTACTGCCCGTTTCTCTAACGGTAAAAGTATCATTCTCTTGCTTAAATTAAATAAAAAAAAAAACAATTTTTTTTAACTGAAAGTAAGGAGCGACATTAAAACTTAAAACGAACAGAAATTACTCCGTATATGAAAGGGGCTTTTCTTCCTCAACGCCCCGCTCTTTACGCTAAAGTTAGACTCTTTCTCTTAACTCTACTTTTTAAAAAGTAAAAAACTTTAGCGTGAAGAGCAGGGCGTGGAAGAAATGTGGAAAAATTCCACATTTTTGTAGATAGGAGCTTGAAACTTCTATAATAGGCTTCTATGATACGATGAATCTGATGATGTGATTTTCGTTAAGATTGTATGACTTTCAAGAGGGGTCTCCCCCCTATTTGCTAAAATAATGCAAATTTTCTCAGGCTCGTAACTTTTGCTGGGCATAACTAATTTTCATGAAACTTATTTTTTCAAAATGAGCATTAAAATGCAATTCTTTTGATGTAACTATTGGTATCAAAATTCCATTTTTAGAGTTTCGGTTACCATTGAGCCGGGTCGCTCCTTACTACAGTTCGTTACCACGAACTGTTTGATAACCAATTTTTCGACTTAGAATTATCATTCTATTACTTAAGTTGCTACAAAGTTCTGAAAAATTCGTTTACCTTTTTTTATTATAATAGTTGGGAGAACAGAATTCAAGGACAAGTGAGAATTGGATTGAGGATTGGTTGCTAGACCGAGGTCGTTTTCAGGGAGTAGGGGTTATGGAATTCTACTAAATGGTGTCTTCGCTACAAACCAGAGTATTATTACTGCCCGTTTCTCCAACGGTCTGAGTATAAGGTCTTCTGCGTACTTGGCGCTTTACTAAAAGAAATTACATTACAAATATTTTCTTTTATACTTATTACACCACTGAAAATAAAGTAAAAATTGCAGTGAAATCAGACCAGGATTTACCAATACGCCTACTAGGCCTGTGGCTTTCACTATCCCCGAAGTTTATGGGATTCCTCCGAAATTCTTGCAAAAACAGAGCGGCCAAAATGTTTGAGCCTAAAAGCGTCAAAGCTTTAAATCCGACCCTTGGTGAAACAAAATCTTGAGCTGGCGAGCTTTCAGCAATTAACATATATATATATATATATATATATATATATATATATATATATATATATATATATATATATATATATATATATATATATATATATATATATATATATATATATATACATATATATATATATATATATAGTAAACTGAATATTTGATATATATATATATATATATATATATATATATATATATATATATATATATATCAAATATTCAGTTTACTTTTATTAATTCTTGCCAAAACTGTTAAATTATTTTGGAAAAAAATATATGAAATAGAGAATTTCGAAAAACTTGAAACTTTGGCAATAAAAAATGAACAGAAATTAATTAAAAAAAATTTCCAAAGAAAAGTTTTTTCAACAAATGTACAGGTTGTGTCAAACAGCTCGTGGTAACGAACTGTAGTAAGGAGCGACCAGGCTCAATAGTAACCGAAACTCTAAAAAATGAAATATTGATACCAATAGTTACATCAAAAGAATGGTATTTCAATGCTGATTTTAAATATATAAGTTTAATCAAGATTAGTCTTATCATCAAAAGTTACGAGCCTGAGAAAATTTGCCTCAGTTTAGAGAATAGGGGGAAACACCCCCTAAACGTCATATGATTCTAACGAAAATCACAACATCAGATTCAGCGTATTAGAGAACTTTAATGCAGAAGTTTCAAGCCCCTATCTACAAAAATGTGGAATTTCTCATTTTTTGCCAGAAGACAAGTCACGGATGCGTTTTTTTTTTTTTTTTTTTTTTTTTTTTTTTTTTTTTTTTTTTTTTTTTTAGGGGTGATCATATCGACTCAGTGGTCCTCGAATGACGTGAAAGGGCTCATTCTAACAGAAATTAAATGTTCTAGTGCCCTTTTTAAGTGACCAAAAAAATTGGAGGGTACCTAGGCCCCCTTCCACGCTAATTTTTTCTCCAAAGTCACCGGATTAAAATTCTGAGAAAACCATTTTATTTACCATAGTCGAAAAATCCAATAACTATTTCTTTGGGGAATACTTAATTCCCCGCAGTCCCCGTGGGAGGGGCTGCAAGTTACAAACTTTGACCTTTGTTTACATATAGTAATGGTTACTGGGAAGTGTACAGACGTTTTCAGGGGAATTTTTTTGGTTTGGGGGGATATTTAAGGGGGAGGGTTACCGGGGAGGATCTTTCCATGGAGGAACTTCTCATGGGGGAAGAGACTTTCAATGGAGGGGGCTCAGGGTTTTCTAGCATTATTTAAAAGACAATGGAAAAATAAATATGAAAAGTTTTTTCTACTGAAAGTGAGAAGCATTATTAAAACTTAAAACAAAGAGAAATTATTACGCATATGAGGGGTTTACCTCCTTCTAATACCTTGCTCTTTACGCTAAAGTATTGTTTGTAATTTCAACTATTTATTCTACGGCCTTTGGGATTCAGGGGTCATTCTTAAGGAATTGGGACAAAATATAAGCTTTAAAATAAAGAGCGAGGTATCGACGAGGGGTGAACCCCCTCATATACGCAATAAAAACACACGAATATAGAAGCTCGCTACATAATTTAATTCGTAAGCTACGTATATTTTTTACTTATAAAAATGTTCGTAAAAAATTATAAATTATAGTTGCCTTTTTAAGTAATCCAAAAATTGGAGGGCAACTAGGCTCCCTCTCTCGCTCCTTTTTTTCAAAATCTTCTGATTAAAGCTATGAAAAAGCCATTTAGCCCCAAAAAATTAATACGCAAATTTCGGTTTAATTATTTATGTGCGGAGAGCCGAGATCAAACCATGCATTAATTCAAAAACGTTCAGAAATTAAGCAAAAAAAAATGTTTTGTTAACTGAAAGTAAGGAGCGACATTAAAACTTAAAACGAACAGAAATTACTCTGTATTTAAAAGGGGCTTTTTCTCCTCAATGCCCCGCTCTTTACGCTAAAGGTTTTAACTTTTTTTAAATGTAGAGTTAAGGAAAAGTTTCAAACTTTAGCGTAAAGAGCGGGGCGTTCAGGAGGAAAAGCCCCTTTCAAATACGGAATAATTTCTGTTCGTTTTAAGTTTTAATGTCACTCCTTAATTCATTTAAAAAAAACTCTTTTTTTCGTTTAATTAAACTTAAGATCAGAACAAACAGAGACCTATAATAACTCAAATTCAAACCGACCAAAAGTTACTATTCAAGAATAAATGAAACCCAAAACGAACAAAAGTTAGACAAGCAATTATAGCAACAAGACATACAACAGCTATAGAAAAAAATACAACTAATATAAATGAATAAATAAATCTAAATACAAGTAAAGCTTAAGTCGAATATGCAAATCAAGCTTAAAACGAAGAAAAATATTTTGCCAATGAAGCAGAATTAAAACCCAAAAAGAACAGAAATTAAGTAAACAATCATAGCAAACAAATGGACGATAGGTACTAATTTAAATGAGTAAATAAATTTTAACGAGTGAAACTTAAATTGAATATGCGAATCAAGCTTGAAAAGAACAAAATATCTAAACACAAGAGCTTGGGTTTTGCCTTTTTCTCTCACTGTAAAATTCTAAAACCTACAGCATCATTAGTACTTTACTGAAAGCAAATTATATTAGAAATATTTTCGTTTATACTTATTGCAACATTGAAATTAAATATAACAATTACAGTAAAATCAAATGTTTAACTGATGAGCTTTCAGCAATTAATATCATTATTTATCAAATATTCAGTTTGATTTTATTAGTCCTTTCCAAGACTGTTCAAGACAAATACACTTCACTACAGAAAAGAGTTTTGATACTGCCCCCTTCCTTAACTGTAAAAGTCTTAAGTCTGCTAAGTCATTGTTTCTTCACTGAAAAAGAATGAAATTATAATATTTTCTTTTCCAGTTATTGCAACATTGAAAATGAAAGTAAATTACAGTGAAATAAAATGTTGAACTGATGATCTTTTAGCAATTAATAGCCTTATAAATAAAACATTCAATTTTATTGTATTTGTACTTTTCAAGGCTCTTCAACAACGTATAGTTTTCCTTCATAGTAAAATATTGTTGTTCGTTTTAAGCTCGATATGCACACTCAACTTTAGCTTTACTCGTTTTAAGATTTATTTATTCACATTTATATTAGTTGTATGTTTTTTCTTGTGTGCCTGTTTTCTTATATACCTGTTTTATGTTTTTTTGCCATGATTGTTCATTTAATTTCTGTTCGTTTTGGGTTTCTTTATTCTTTAATAGTGATTTCTGGACGTTTTGAGTTTGAGTTATTGTAGGTTTCTATTTTTTCTGATCTTAATTTTAAACAACAATGTCAATTCAGATTCAAACTTTTTGTTTTCTTTTTTTAAGGTTTTTGGATTGTTGTAATCCCTTGTCAAAACATATGCAAGCATTTCTGCAATTACGAGTTTTTTGCTGCTTAAGCAATTTACGTAAGTGTGTTGAATGTGATAGCCTCATTACAAAACTGATGTACATAAAAATGACGTCACTCACATAAATATTTTTCTCCACTAAACTAAGGCTCTTAATAAATTTTCACAAACTTCTGACCAGTATCTCAGGCTTCTAATTTTCCCTAAAAAAATACGGAGCTGTTTTCAAAGAAAATTTAATACATAGATAATTATTGCTCTTTTATAAAGATTATTGCTGTTTTATAAATTTGAAATTTTGCATAAGTATATTTTTTTGTAGAACACAGTAGACAAGTTACTGCAAAGAGCGAATGCTTCCTTATTAGTTGGAACAAGTTCGTGGAAAGAACAATTTCTAGAAGCATTGACAGTTAGTGCTGGTAAGTTTTGCAAATCATTTTCTAGGTCTATTTATTCGTTAAGAAATAATTCTCCTGTGGATGTTTAATCAGAATGTTTCACATGCATAAACATTTTATAGAGCTGTACCTTCATTGTTTAGTCTTTGAAATTTTCATCAAGTTTAAAAAAACTTAGCCTGTTTCTGGGAGAAAGGTTTACTGGTTTAAAGAAAAAGAGCAGACGATGAGTCCATTGTCTAATGAGTTTGTTGAAAGTTGTCTCCTCTGCAGAGTTAGCTTCTATACTCTCTATAATGAACTGATCACAAGCACCCTTTAAGAAGTAAATACAAAAAAAAACAAGTTTTTTTTAACTGGAAGTAAGGAGCGACACTAAAACTTAAAACGAACGAAATTATTCTGTATATGAAAGGAGTTGTCCCTTCCTCAACGCCTCGCTCTTTACGCTAAAGTTTGACTCTTTCTCACAACTCTACTTTTTTCAACAGTAAGAACCTTAGCGTAGAGAGCGAGGTGTTGCGTAAGAGGCAACTCCTTTCATGGCAAAAATTACAAAATTCCACATGTTTGTAGATAGGAGTTTGAAACTTCCACAGTAGGGTTCTCTCATACGCTGAATTTGGTGGTTTGATTTTTGTTAAGATTCAATGAATTTTATGGGGTGTTTCCTCTATTTTCTAAAATAAGGCAAATTTTCTCAGGCTCGTAACTTCCGATGGGTAGAACTAAACTTGATGAAACTTATATATTTAAAATCAGCATAATGTGGTTCTTTTGATGTAACTATTGGTATTAAAATTCCGTCTTTTAGAGTTTCGGTTACTATTAAGCCGGGTCGCTCCTTACTACAGTTCGTTACTGCGAACTGTTTGAAACGGTCTCTAAAGTTAAGCTTTTAGTCAGAAAAAATTTTTCAGAATAATTGTTAAGTTTTTGGAACTGTGGTTACGTTTTAGAGTCAATATATTGGTGTGATGCTAATTCTTACAATATTTATTGAGATAGCAGAAGGTATTTTATCTAGGTTCATTAAAAATAAACTGGTTTGATGTAGATTTTTACAATATTTATTGTAAAATCACCTTAACTTTTGACTTAACAAGGACACTAACACTTTCGATTTCAAACTTATACGACCAGCCCTTTCATAATAGCCTTACATGTCAATAATAAGCAATTTTCATAGCTTAAAGCCCTTTCCCCAGGGGCTGGGGGTCAGTTCCCGGAAGCGTTTCGTCTTTGGACTATTTTGAAAAAAATGACTATGTCAAAGTTTTGACCGGATGCATTTGATAAAAGGGGCTGTGGTTTTTTTTGTTTTGCTGGTCGCCTTTTGAATACTTTGGACTCGAAAAAAAGGAACTAGAATTTTCGATTTCCAGGTAAATGAGTCCCCTCTGAGGTTTATATGACCAACCCTTCCACATGGACCTTAGAAGTTAATAATGGGCAGCTTACATAAGTAGCAGCCCTAGCCCCAGGGCTGTGGGTTTTGTCAAACCCTGAGTTAAAGTAATTTGACTTTTGGACTATTTTGAACAAAATTCTATCTCAAGATGGCCCTCTGATCATTTTTAACTCTTAAAATGAATTTTATAACTTTTGATTCCAGTCGAAAGAGTCTCCTTTAAAGTTTATACGACCACATTTTCTATAATAACCTTATAATGTTAAGGATGGGCCAATGGCTTAACTTACGGCAATCGCCCCGTAGGCTGGGGGGAACTATCAAATCCAGACCCATAGTCATTTGACATTTGAACTTTTTCAAAGAAAATTACTATCTCCAAATTTCGATCGGAAGCATTTGGTTGGGACAAAGGGGCTGGCTGCCCTCCGATTATTTTTGACTCTTTGAGTTTTGAGAACTTTTGATTTCAAGCTGAATGAGCCTCCTATGAGGTTTATGCGGCCAACCCTTCTGGTTAACAATGGGAAACTTGCAAAACTTACCCTGACCTGTCCTGGGGGATGTGGGTTTTTTCAACCCAGTAGGTATAGTCGGTTGATATTTGAACCATTTCGAACAGAATGGATGTCTCAAAATTTGATCTGATACATTTTGGAAAAATGGCTTGGGAGTAAGTTCCTCTCCGATCACTTTTGATTCTTAAAAAGAGGACCAGAACTTCTGATTTCTATGTGGCAACCCTAGAGCCGAATACCTATAATTTTTGAACTATTTTGAACAAAATAGCTGTCTAAAAATTTCAGAGGATGTATTTGGCGAAGAGCGCGTGGAAGGGGGGTCTCGTTGCCCTCTGATCTCTTTTGACTCTTAAAAAGGAAATACAACTTTCAATTTCCAATCAAATGAGCCTTCTCCAAAGTTTATACGACCACCGCTTCCATTAAAACCTTATATGCCTCCCGGTGCATAACTTACTATCCTTACACCCTAGCTGTGATGAGTTGCGTCAACCCCAGAGGCATTGTTGTGTGATCTTTGGATTATTTTAAACAAAATGGCTGTCTCAAAATACCTGTCAGGTGTATTTGGGGAAAAGAAGGCCGAGGGGCGGGTGGGGGGATCTAGCTACCCTCCGATAGCTTTTGAACCCTAAAAAGGGCATTAGAGCTTCCAATTTTCAATCAAACGATTCCCCTTTGAAGTTTATACGACAACCCCTTCATTTAAAACCTTAAATATTAACAATGGGCAACTAGGATAACTTATAACCCTCACCCTGAAGACTCTTGGGGGAAGGGGCATGAACTCCCCATAAACATAATTACTGGACCTTTCAACTATGGTGAATAAAATGGTTATTACAAAATTGCGGTTGGATATTTTTGATCAGATGATGGATGTGGGGGAGCTTGTTGCCCTACAATCCGTTTTGACTCTTAAAAAGGGTACTAGAACTTTTAAATCGAATCGAACGAGCTCCTTTTGAAGTTTCTACGATAATACCTTCTATATATATATATATATATATATATATATATATATATATATATATATATATATATATATATATATATATATATATATATATATATATATATATATATATATATATATATATTTGTGTCCACTATGCTCTTTACTTTGGTATCGCTATTGCGCTTCCTATGAAATCTTCAAGCTGAAACCTGGATAGAAGCATGGAATGAGCTTTGAACTTTCCTTATTAATGATTGGTTTCAAGATAGATTCGATAGAAAAACCCCCATCAACAACAGTCGAATGAAGCAGATAAATAGAGCAATATCAAGAGTTCAATCGCAAACATAAAATATTTCTATCATAACCACCAATCATTTTTCTAATAAAACATGGAAAAGTGTCTGAAGTGTAAAGATCTCTTTGCGATAAAAAGCTAATTAGTTTCTAAAAGCAAGTTTATCTGATATTTGTGTATTGAGAGCATCCTTATCTCTCACCTGTCAAAAATGAATCGTTCATTGATTGTTAGAAGAATCCCAAACAGAAAAATTGTATTAGCATTATGAGTATTTTTGTGATCCAGGGCTATTATTTTATTCTCATGCGATCTTATGACTATGAGACTGGAAAGTGTTGTCCATTTTCAATTCATTGGATTGAAATATTAAATTGGACTAGAAAAAAATGTTAATTTCATATTCACGTTTAACAGACTAAATATAGAACAAGACAAGTCTCGTTTTTATAACACCCCATCAATCAATCAATTTATTGAACCAATAATTTCACAACAAAAATACTTCAACCTAGATTCCCTTGTACGGCTTTATAACCAGAAATAAAAACAGGGGATAAAAAAATTAAACAAATACTAAACAAAAAATATTTTTTACATAATGCATTTATACCTTTCAGAGACTTAACACAAGAAAAAGAAAAAGGAAAAACATACAATTTTTAAGAGAGTCAAACTGAAAAAGAATTTAAGAGCCGCCCCCCCCCCAAAAAAAAATTAATTAAATGTAATAAATCGTCAAAAAAAACAACAAAAAAACAAAAAAAAGACAGATGATGCCCCAAGAATTAAAGACATTTCCAATTACATATTTGGAACCGAGCCACGAGAAATGCCAAGCACAATCAAAACATCCCTCACAACAAACATTTCTAACCCTGTTAAGTCATCTGTTCCAGAAAAAAAAAATAATAAACATAAGACATCAAGATATTAAGAAATTTCTTAAGATTTTTGAAAGTAACAAACAAGTGACATTCTTTTAGTACTCGCAAACTAGCCAAAAATATGGGTTGACCCCAAACAAATTGCAACGGAAGGTATTTTTATACCATGTTACAGAGAGAAAAACATCAACAACATATCCAAAGTTGCATATTCTAGGTTGAAGCAAAAATAGTTTTTTTGTGCTTTTCGTTTCAAGTTTTTCATTTTTTTTTTTTTTTTAACTGTCGGTAAACTGTCGGTGTTCTGTATATGAATTATCCTGAGCCCGAAAATGAATGCAAATTTGATGTACAATAAACCACAAAAAGTTTCATAATCATCAATATGTGATTTTACACTTCTCATCTTTGTGACCTTTTTTTCTCCATTACTATCAGAAGGCAAATATTCTGACATAAAATGATGACCTGAACCCAAAAATCAACTAGCCTGATCGTTCCAAAACTTGGAGGATTCCACACCATGATGAGCTTCCTTGGATCAGTTGGCTACGTCATGGAAGGTTCAGGACTTAAAGAGAATCTTAAACTTGTCCAAGCACCCAGCACTGTCCCCCATCTTCTCAGCTGAAAGTAGTCATCAGGGTCATACGTGGCTATTTTATGGTTGGCGCTGTGCAACATGCTATTCTACTTTGCTAGGTCTTTCTCGAAGAAAGTTCCAGTGCTACTGAATCAATCCTGCAGCCTTAAGAAATATCGGAATCCATAAACCTGTACACAAAGCTTATGAACAAAGAAGCGGCCTCCGTGGATACAGAAGGAAACCCTTCCCTGGAAAAAATAGTGGGGTTCATCGATGGGAAGAGACTGGACTGGTAAAGTACAGAACCTCGAAACTATGGTTCCAATACTACGATATGGTATCCGTACCGTGAAATTTCTTAAAAGCCGGACGATCAGGGTCTGGGATCTCCACTTAAAATCCGTCTCTGACAGGATACCTTTTCTAGTGACATCTGGGCACAACAATAACACAAAATTCTGCAAACTTTACCACCAGCGAATGGTCAAACTCCAAGAAACCCATCCTACTGTTTATCAAGCTTCCAGAATGGGATGCATGTGATCAGACGTTTTGATAGATTCTGGGCTCTCCATGGATCTTGTCATTGAGCAGGAGCTCATGCGCTGTTTCAAAACGGCTGGTGGCCTTACCGATGGAAGTGGTATAAAAGAGGCCGAAAGGTCTTTATGGGTTCTGTCTCGACTAGTCTGCTTTATACTAAATCTTCTGATTTAGGGTATGTCACAGGTTTTCTATAGAACTAGAGAACAACATAAGGAAACGTCCGAACCGAGGCAGGTAAGTGTAAAGACATACAGATCATTATCGATTTCCTGGAAAAAAGATCACCATTTAATGGGGATCTTCAATTAAGAAACATCACCAACAGTCTGACAGCCTACGATTCCGCTAACGTTGATTCTGCTGGAGATTTAGGCTTAAACATCGCTGACTCCATGTCTGTAAAAGCTGGTCACTGATTTTCTGTTTCGACGAAATCAAAAGGCAGTTCAAATCAATACAAAGCAGAATTCAGGTGGAGATTGCAAAAGACCGGACCCCACTCTCCTTTTTCAGAAGACGCTCTGCTCATGATATATGACTCATCAAAAGGAAAAAATCTGAATTTACTCCGTAAGGACGTTTTTAAAAAAAAGGTAACTGCTGCTAGCACGTTCGTCCACCCAGAACAACTACCACCAGCTTCTGATGTGGTTAATTTCCACAGTTACAGGGTTTTATACCAAGTTCAGGTATGGAGTGGAGATCCTGACTCTGAACTTAAAGCCGAGGAATGGGGCTTGAAAAATAAAGATGACTTCTTGTATCCATTGACTACTGACGTCCCAAAACCCCCTCGTCTGCTTTGAAAATCTTGAAGTGCTCCTGTCAATTGGATGTAGCTCAACGAAATGTAGCTGCTTTAAAAACGGCTTAGCTAGCACTACAGCGTATAAAACGTGCATATTCTAACACTCCAGGAATCGAAAGCTATAACGATGAGGACAACGTCGAAGCTTAGATACAGATATCTAAGCTTCGACGTTGTCCTGTGTTCACGTTGTCCTAGTCAATGTGTTAATGATACACATTAATAATCAATGATAATAGTTTATTTTAAGAGGAATTTTAAATGTCAGCCTTTGAAAACTAGTTTCATAGATGGTTTCCCTTTTCTAACATTTTTTATGTTTTAATAAACATCTTGCAATCACTTTTCTTAGGCTGACCCATCAGATGATAGAGCCAGCGACGATCAGATTCAGGCTAACTAATTAATAGATCTTAAAACTGACTACAATTTAGCTAGCGAAAGATGGTGTGGTAAAAAAAAGGGGTCGTGACAACGAGAAGCGTAAAAATCTCATATTGATGATTATGAAACTTTTTTTACATACCGTATACGAAATGTAAGCCCATTTTCGCACTTTTGTCGTCTTTGTACATTGGAATTTAATAATTCAGTTCAAGAGGAACGAACAATTACTGGAACTTAATTTGTCTATTAGGAAAGTGAGAAAACGGACAGGGTACGCAAAAAACTAGTTTTGCGTAACCCTAGAATGTGCAACTTTGAATATGTTATTTAGCTTTTTTTCTCTACAATAGGTGTAAAATCCCTTTCTGTTGAAATTTTTGGGGTCAAACTCTGGTTTTCTTGTATTATTGGACTGACTTAGGTAGGGTATTCAAAACGATGTTAGAAGCATAGCTACTTTCATAGCTATATACGCTATTTGTAGAAAGTTCCATATTCAATGTTTTAAAGTGAGTACTCAAAATAGTAAATATCAAACAGCTTTTGGTAACACAATGTTTCTGCATCACCTATTTTGGTGAGAGGGATCGTTGTTCAGGCAGATGGAGGGACTTTTTCGAATAAGGGGGAGTGAAATCTAAGGCTTAGTCAAAGAAACAAGGTATTTTCACTAGAAATCTACCTCTAGCGAGATTACGTGAAATTTTAAAAGAAAATATTATTAAATGTGCGCTTGTCAACCGGGAATACATAGTCTTGCCTCAAAGAAACGATGCATTTTCAATAAAAGCCCTCAGAAATATCTTAATATGGCTTACGTTTACCTCTAATAACAAGTCTCTCTTCCGGAATTAATTGGTAGGATCTCCGGGTTTCTTTAATTCACGGTTCTTTTTGCTAATATTTTATCCTTCATAAGCTTTTTTCACGCTTTTTCTTGTCCATTTAATGAGTTTGAGTTGCTTTTTTCTGTAATTTCATATATATATATATATATATATATATATATATATATATATATATATATATATATATATATATATATATATATATATATATATATATATATATAGCAGAACTTAAGTCGTCATCGATCTTACTGATATGCCATTATTTTCGAAAATTACCATTTCTATCACGATTAGCATGCCTTTCAAGGGATTTCAAATCGACTATTTTGGAACGATTTCTGTAAGGAGATCTTTCCATAAGAGTGTATTGCCAAAGAAACAATTAAGTTTAATGAGTTTGCAAAATTGTATTGGATGTTTTTGTCGAAATACCTGTGGCGACTCGCATATATGCCAATAGTCTTGACACTTTATCATTATTTAAATGATTGATCCTCCCTTTAAATGACCTCAGAGATAGTATTCCTGGGGATAATTATAATGGAAGTTCTGTCTGTCAGTCTTAACTAATCGCTGGATCATCCTTTTAGTGGATGTCGCTAGATTTTGGATATCCGCGTTTCAGATTACTACCTTACTAAGATTACTAGATTACTATCATTAGATCACTAGATTACTACAATTGATCTTAAAGGGCCATTTAAAGGCAATTATAAATTTATTAATGCTAAGGTTCAATTAATGCCAAAACTCAGTTTTAACAAGAACTCGCATTCAGATTTTACTGTTTGTAATGGAAAACTTGGACATTAAAAATAGTTAAACTATATAGGATGCAGCTGGAGCGTACCTAGCTGTGTTGGCTGGCATCAGGCGGCCTTTGGGCTGTAGTAAGTTGTTAATAGTAGTAGTAGTAGTAGTAATTGTAGTTAACTATACTTTTTGTATAAGAACTTAAAGGCTTGTAGCCTATTAAATATTTTGGATGACATGACTAGGTAGTTCTGACTTGTACAGCTAACGATTTGACAATAAAATTTTCAACTTTGAAATCTCTGTTCACTATTAAAGGGTAAAATTTTACAATTTAGACGCTCCTGTACTCCTCTTAGCTTCAAAAGATTTCCATAAAGATGAATTTTTGTTTCGATTTGTTCTTATTACAGTTCTTTCTTTTATCAATGAAGCAAACTCTATTTAGCTTCTGTAGTGTTCAGTCACAGTAGTTGTATATATAGATGTTTATTGTTTATTTATTGGTTTCAAATTTTCTTTGATTTTAGGTTATCCTAAAATATTTTTGTTGTTTCGCATAGGCGAAATATCCGCGTCACTTTAATTTTATATATTCCTTCTACTGGCCCGTTTGTTTTCTTCATCGTGAGATTTCTGTCTTTTATAAATTTACAAATATTCGGATGCCAGCCAAACTGTCACTTTGAATGGGTCTAGAACTAGCCGATTCCTAAAATTAGTGTTAACTGAACCCTGTAACTTCTAAATTCTAATTGTGAATGTTTTAATTGATGTCTTTATTTTAACGAATTAAGGGCTAGACAAACGTAGCGTTCTCTTCCATCGTTTCAAGAACGCACAATTGCAAATGATAAGCTAGTTTTTTTTTTACAAAAAGGTAACTTACTCTTGTTATTTTAATTTCTAAGACGTGGATACTCAATCAGGACAATTTGTACAGCAAAGCCATTAAGTAGCATAGTATGTAGCTCCACAAATCTTATGTTGAGCATTTTTCAACAGAGTTCACAAAATAAAAGTCAGCCTCAAAAACTTTCGAAATGGGCGCTAATATAGAAATAAATCGTACTTTGAAAGCTAGAAAATGCACTTTTATTGAATAAACACGGTACTTTATTAGCTCGAAAGACGCTACCCACCCTTTGTCCACCCTTTGCCTTGTTGAAGAGATTGTTAAAGAAAGCCAGTGACACAAAAAATTAAGAGGGAGAAACGGGTTTAATTTAAATAAAGCAGTGAACAAAACAAAAGATAAAAACGACAACAAAACTTTAAATAATAAAGAAATATAGATACTTTGACTCCATGTTCAGGAGCCTTTCTCCACATGGAAAGTCAAATTTTTTGGATTTTTTGAATTATTTGAAGTTTTGTTGTTGTTTTTTTTGTCTTTCACTTTTTTCCACTACATTATTTAAACTAAGCCCGCTTGTCTCTCTTAATTTTTTGCAAAGGGAGAACCAGTGCTGGTCTAAGAAATTATTCAAGCCAATGATATAAACTAAGATTGCCAAAGAACAAGTTTAAAAAAAAGAGAAAGAATCACTAAAGTTATTATTATTAATAATCGAATCATACAAATTTCCGATTTCTTATGGATATAACACTTTCCCAGAATTTTCCAAGACGTATTTATGACTATTATTCCCCCTTTCTTCTTTCATTTCATTTAATTGCTGTAGCTTGAAATGAAAAACAGAAAAATTTCTTGTTTAATAACGAGAATATAAGAGAAACTGGGATGTAGGAAAATATGATAGCGTTTCGCAAATATTGAAAAATATTAAAATCGTCGTTTCCTAAAATTTTCAGCCCACCTCCAAAAATATTTATATTAATTTACTACAAAGGCTTGAAAAATACTACTGATGATCATAACTGTATTAGTTTATGCTGAGAATTACATTGCGGAAATTTGATTAACTCGATTGAAACTGTATTGATTTTGCTTTAAAAGTTTAGCTATAGAAGGTTTTTTTTTTAATAGTAAATCTCATTCTTCTACACGGTTCCAGTAAAACAAAACAAAACAAAAAAAAATCCGCGGAGCCCCAGCCCCTATAAAAGAAAGGGCACAACACAATAATCTTCTGAAAAGTGGAAGGGCAAAAGTAAAAAAGAAATCTGAAATGTCTATTTTTTCTGAATTTTGTAGGATTTGACCATTCAATCTTCTAATGGGGTAAGGCGGAACCCAGTAGGCTCTTTTTCTGTCGGTTTTCCTTAAGAAAGGTAGAAAAAGCTTCGGTTATATAAAGCGTTGACTTTATGTTTTATAAATCTTGAGTCAAAAGAGAATAACATTCATCAACATTAATTTAGCCATGATTAAACTATCCCTATTGAATTTGATGGACCCGACGGAAATTTAGTTTAACAAAATACATTTCTTTCTTGAAGTAGTTAGTTTAATCATAAATTATGCATTCATTTTCTTAAGAAATTTACTTAGAGAAATGCTGCCCCTTTTTCACTCAGCCGTTCAATCATTCCTTTTCTTTACCTTTCAGATGACGATGATGAAAATGGAGAAGGAGAATCTCCATCTTGCACTGATTATGTTCTACATTTTCTTACCTTATTCTGGAAAGTATTATTTGCATTTGTTCCACCAACAGGTAAGAAAAGCAAAACTTTCTAAATTAGAAGAGTAACAATTAAAATGAAACAAATTCAACGGGATAAATTCACTTCTTTTTTAATTCCTTTTGCAAACTCTTCCGCTGCGAAAACAACTTTCTATCATGGATTCACTGCGTGTTTTCAACTTTTTTTTAAAGTGTAAACTCTCTACAAAAGTTACACCTAATGTATGACTTCTGAATTAAGACTTTTTTTGTAAAACAAGGATTTCGTTTTTAGTTGTACCATCCTGTTTGCAAAAAAAGTCTTTCAAATATGGTGAAACCTTTTCTCGATTTTACAAAAGCTTGCCATGTGTGTGATTTACACATGGTGACAGAATATATCTACCAAGTTTTGAGTATATTTATTGTATTTTTTTCTATCAGTGGTACAGAATAATGGGTCTTGACTAACATCCCATCCCGCCTAAATATTTTTAAGTGCTTAATATTTAATTTTACGTAATATATGTTTACATAGGTTTGTGAAGGTAATAATGGCTAATTCATAATTAGGCCTCTTCTAGCCAAAATACCAAAGTGGAGATCTAATTACTTGCCTAATATCTATAATGTGGAATGAACTAGCATAACACCCCATATTGCCCACGAAATTGTAATTTAATAACTGTGAGGAAGTTCTTTTCTTTTTCTTTTTTTAAGGAATATATGGTATTTTGTGCATTTTGTGTTTGGAGCTTTCTATTATAATCCATAAAGTAAAAACTTGAAATAGAGAAAGAAGAAGAATCGTAAGTGTAGATTTAAAGGGAATGTTTGCAACTTTTACCTATAAATTTATTTTAGGGTTCGTAGAGTAAAAGTTTATGGTACGGTATATAAATTTAAACTGTAGGGTATTAGTTAATTATAGAGCCTAAATTTACGAAATTTTTATTGTGGAAAAGGATAAGGTAAAATTTAAAAAAGCACAGAAAGACAGATTATACTTAAGAAAATACAGTATATGGTTTGGGAAGATTTTAAATTTTCTTTACATTTTCCAAAATTTTCCTTATATTTTGATCGGTCTCTAAGACTATATTACTAGTGCAATTTCTTTTATCTTTGCCACATTTGATATTTTCTTGAGTTTCTGATTTTCTCTTGAAATTCTTAGGTAAAAAAAGAATGACAAATTTTGAAGTTTAAATGAAAGATCAGATTATTTTCTTATATCATTGAAAACCTTTCAAAAATCTAAAAATCTGATGAATTTGGCAAAAACTTTAGATGAATGGGCCAGACAATTGTCATTTTACTTGCGAAGCCTAATTTCGTCTGATTTAACCATTACTGTGTATGTATATTTTCCATTACCATTACATGTACTGTGTAAGTATGTTTACTACTTTTTTATATATACTTTTGAGCGAATATATTATTTATATAATATGATTACTTTACATTTTCCCAATCATATTCTTCAATGCTGTTTATAGTGTAAAATTTTACATTTTAGCTTCCATATAAAAGAAAGAGGCAAAAAACGACATAGAAACATTATTTCTTATCATATGTCTAGGAGAAGAAATCAATTGCAACCTAGATGAAAAAAGGAAACCCAAAGTATTTTTGTATTTATGTTTGGAATTTAGTTGATTATTATAAGAAAAAAGATCAAATAATTTCTATTGACACATATTGACTTAATACGGGGTGTAGCAAAACTGTCGTTTATACGTAAAAAGCAAAACTTTTCTGATTTCAAATAAAAACAACAGAAAATTATTATTACTATCAAAAATCGGCTTTCTTTTCATTAATTGTAAATATTCTTCCTTCAATTTTGCTTTTTTTTTGGTTTCCTCGTTTTTTTTTTCTTGCGAAATATATTGCACATTCTGATTATAAAGGAAACAATAAATAATAGAAACAATAAAGGACTGATTCATTTACTGCTCATTGGCTGATTCACTGACTATGTTCGTTTCAATAATTTTTTTTTTCTATATTAATACGCTCTTTCAGATCTTAGCGATGGTTACTGGTGTTTCACCGTATCCATGCTTCTAATTGGAGTTCTAACAGCCATTATTGGAGATTGTGCTTCGCACTTCGGTTGTACGATCGGATTGAAAGATGCTGTAACTGCCATAGCTTTTGTGGCCTTAGGAACAAGTATTCCAGGTTAGCGGAGAGAAATTTCGCGTCGTGTAATTAATTGCCTGACTGCAATTTATTCAAAAGTCAGCCAGACTAAAAATTGTGCTTCTAGTTCAATACAAAAGTAACTATATAAATTATTACAAAGATTTTTTATGTTCTTAACTGATTCTGCATAGCTTCTTGATAGAAACAGCTATGAATTATTTCATATTTGGAATAACAAAAAAATTAATTATAAAAACATTATTTAATTCTTAGCTAGTCTAAACTTCGTAGCGACTTTAGAATCCAAGTGGTGATCCATTTTTATACTTTTAGTCGAAGTAGCTGCTATAGTAGCTGCTTACGCCAAATTGATGTTGTTTTGGTGGTAAATATTTGCAATGTAACAATATCAAGGATTAAAATCACACCTTTGTCTGAAAGACTTTAATTACAATACGCCTATTAAGTTCACCTGTCTTTCACAAAGCTTCAATAAAAAGCAGTAATAGGATATATTATAAACCTTAAGCGTGATGGTCAATATGTATTGTCCCTAAAGTGGTGCTTATGCGCGTCAATACTTCAAGCTTCATTAGCAGAACATCAATTTTTTGTTCCTCTAAGAATAACTCGCAACTCAGAAACTTATTATTTTGTTAATGTTTGAAAAAATAAAAATGGGTCAATGATACTTTTCTCGAATATTTGCTACCATGGAACGATGGCACGATTTATTCAAACGTTATTATGAACTGACTTTTTGCATTTTCATTCCGCAAATAGTGCATTTTTCAGTCTGGCTGAACTGCTACCTACATTAAAGGTCTTTTCTCCTGACAAATATGATTTTCGAAACTAGGTTCTACATTATAAGCGGAATGATAACGTTTATAAAAATTGTAGAACGGCAAAATTTATGAGCCCGACCCAAGACTCGGCAAAATCCACAAGTTTTTCAAGCGATGTTGTATAATTCACAATCTAAGTCTTATTGGCAGTGGAACAATATTTTCATGGTTGAGATTGTCAATGACATGGTATATTTACAATCCCAACTATGAATTTACAATCCGGTTTATCAGGGGAAAAGGCCTACTTTCTCTGCAAGGAAATCAGCACCAATGTCTCTTTTTGCAATGCGTTTTCTACTAGCTAATCCTGAAAGGCAAAACACTTCTTGGAAACAGGTTACTTGAAGTTTCTGTTTGTGTAGTGCATATATTACAGATATAATAGCCTTGAGTCGACATTTCCAAGATATTTTCAACAACACGGGACACAATTCATAATTGAGCATTTCTAGCTTAGCTCCGCCATGCGGGTGAGTTTGCATTCGTTCCTTGTTCCTCATCATCGTCATTACTTTTCCACAACTTTAACTATTGCAATGATGATGCAAAATCAAGGGACTAGTCTCAACTAATTTGCGCATGGGGAGTAGTCGCGCCTCTCTGATTTTGAACACACACATAGGGGATATACAAAATGAGCTATTAGTCCCTCAAGATATTATTACATGAACCTAAACAATACTATAGCACACCTGTAACGGTTTAGTGCAACTACGTCATAGGTTTTACTCGTTACACAATAGGGTTTGTTTACTTTTGGGTGTTATGCATTAGGGAATATTGTCTTTGAGACGCAGGTGCCAGTTATATAAAAGTGTATATTTTCTTCAAAACGCAAGTGTTATTTACATAATAGGAAATGTTTACTTTGGTTGCTATGTAATAGGGTTTGTTTGTTCAACCATAGTTTTTTTTTACTGTTACAAAATAGGACGTGTTAGAGTCCACTAGTAAAGCAGAGGAGTTTTGTTTTGACATTTTTTCTTCAATATGTTTACAAGACGTTTCAAGACATTCCAAGCCGTTTATTAAGACATTTTTCTTCGAGACCTTTTTTACGACGTTTCAAGATAATTTATAGTGTTTTTAAGACACTTTTCTTCAAAACGTTTGTCAACAAGCTCCAAACTTTTCAAGACGTTTTTAAGACATTTTTCATCAAAACGTATCAGACGTCTCAAGACGTTTTGCGACATGTTTTACAAGATATTTTTCTTCATTTTAATTCTTACGTAATAGGGGATTTTTAACAGTATTAAGGATAAAGCATTCATACATGACTTGTTTCTTCAGGGCCCGTGGAGAATCCTCACTTGTAACTGAGTCGGATATAAACGTCAGATGTTACGTAACAATGATGCACACAAGGGTGTTTAATAATATATTCAAAAAATTTTATCTTTCATGACGTGTTTTTTATGTAAACTTTATAATCTTAAGATTTTTTTTCCACATTAGGATCAATATTTTCTCAATGACCAGACATGAGCCTTAGCCATATGGACCTTGCATAATATTTTGATTCGGATAATACACTCTACATGATATCCTATCGCACGCAAGGAGAATCCCCTGTTTGCACATGCAAGAATAGATAAATTAATTGCGTGTTCCTATATTGTTTCAATAATTGACATGCAGAGGAGAAAATTGATTACGAGAAATTTTTTACGTTTGATATGCACCTGTATGTTAAGTAATGCTTTAGACAATGTTAACTGATGATATTGGGGCTTGCTCATAATTCATTTTTTAGTAATAGAATCTTTTACTTTATTGGAACTTGAATATGCTATCAAAGATGAAATTAAAGCGAGGGTATCATTATGGTTAGAATATGGTACACCTTCATACATGATAAAGAGTCTTTCTTTTCATCTCAATACACAGAATTTAGCACTTATATTAGAGGCAATCTTGAAGAAGCATACCTATGTACATAGACTATAAGATGCTTAAACTCCATTAGTGAAATTTATTGAAGTTTTATCCTGAAATGAGTAATCTAAAGAATAAGGCTATTGTACATACAAATTAGTTAAAAAACACATTTAATAACACTATTTAAACACAGAAAAAAGTAATTAAAACACAATAAAGGAAAAACAAAACGTGAAGAAAGCTTATAAAGGATAAAATATAAGCAAGAAGGATTATTAATCAAAGAAATTTAGAAAACCTAGCAATCAATTCCAGATTGGACGGCTGATATTAGAGACAGATGTAAGCTATATTGAGCGATTTTTCTGAAAGGTCTTAAGAAAAATTCCACGTCCTTTAGAGCCTAGTCTCTGCATATTTATGCCACTGTGACAATTTATGGTTGGCTTATCTCCTAGCAATCAATTCTAGAAGGGGGGGGGGATAATTATAAAAATTAAATTTAAACCTTATTAAGAGTTATATCTGAGAGGTCTTAATGAAAACACCTCATTTCTTCGACTAGGTATTCGATTTCAGTCCCCTCATCAGCTGAAAAATTTTCTTAACACCTCCCACCTTGACTTTCAGCTGTAGAACATATTATTCCATGTAATTCATGCCACCGTGGCCATATTTGGCTAGCCCATGGAATCCAGGTGGGACACATTAAAATTCCTGAGATATTTTCCAGATATTTTCTTGTAAAAATCATGAATTAAATCTATTATTTCATTTTTTCGCAAGCCATCCTGAACGTGATGAACCATATCAATTGAAGCCACATTGCTACACTATGACTGGGTCCTATGGCACCCTTTAGCGCCTCCCATCATTTCTAAAGCATTTTCCAAATATTTTCCTATTAAAAGTCATGCATTAAACCCACTGGTTCATGTTTTTCGCAGCCCTCCCTCCGTGATATACCATCTCAATTTAAGCAACCTGGCCACACTATTACTTGCTCCTCTGGCACCCCTCATCATTTCTAAGACACTTCCTAGATACTTTCGTGGTCAAAATATGATTTAAACCCAATGCTTCATGTTTACACGACTCAACCCTCCGTGAAACACAATGTTAATTCACACCACACTGTCACACTATGATTAGGCCCTCTTACATCCTCTAGCATTCCTTCATCAGTCCTAAGATATTTTTCTTGTTAAATATAATGCATTAAATCTACTGGTTCATGTTTTCGCAAACCAAACCCACGTGATACACCAGGTTAATTCACACCACTCCGCTACACTATTACTGTAGCCTCTGGATTCCCCTCATGATTCCTAAGACATTTTCTAGAAATTTCTCGTTAAATATCACAGATTAAATTCATTGGTTCATGTTTTGGCAATCCATCCACAATATGATACACCATGTGAGCTCACACCACCGTGCCAAACTATTACTTGGCCCTGTGGCTCCAATCAAATTATCTCCTTAAAATATCAATGATGTTACTAGCTATGACAGAGCAGCGCTGCTTATGATATTGCTTATGTACCCTTTTAATACTTGCATACATATAGTTTTTTCTTTTAATTGAAACTCCCCTTAAACGTTTCCTAAAAGTTTCACCTTAAAAACCTTAGTATCGGCTACAGTAGCCATAGCAGTACTATCAATAGTATACACATAGGTTCTCCTGACTAGTCAAATTCGCCACAATTACCCTGAAAGGTCCAACTTAATAGTGTAAGCTGTTCTCAATATGTAACTTTGTCACCCTTTTGACAATCTGCATGCTCATAGTTTGTTCTAATTTCATAGTTTGTTTCCATGATAATCATGCCAATGATTCATCTTAGCCCAAATAATCCAACATGTATAAACACTTCATTTTGTTTTTGATGGCAAGAGAATGGATTTTCATCAAGTCGATCTTTGCAACACTTCAGACGAGATTCAAGTTATTTACTCAATATATGTCAGTGTAGCCTACTGCTACTAATCCTATTATATCTACTACAACTATTGCTTACTGCCTGCACAATCTACGGGTGTTAAGGTGAAACTTTCAAGGAATATTTAGGCAGTTGTTGTGCTTAATCATAACGAAGTATGATTGATTGTCAAACGAAGCATGTAGATTGTCAAAAGAGCGACAAAACAATATCTCAAGAAAAGCTTACGCCATTAAGTTTGACCTTTCAGGGTAAGTTGTGGCAGGTTTTCAACTAGTCAGAAGACATTATGTGTATAGTATTGATACTATTATCATGGTTACTGTTACTATTGGCACTAAGGGTATTAAGGTGAAACTTTTAAGGAGTATTTAAAGGGAGTTTAAATCCAACGAAATACCTATACGTATGAAATTATTAAAATAGTATACAAGCAATATCACATGCAGCGCTGTTCTATCATATATAATACCATCATTGATGTTTTAAAGGAGCTAATTTGATTGGACTCAGAGGGCCCAGTCATAGGTTGACACGATGACGGGGTTTGTTTTGCGAATACATGTTCCAATGGATTCATGTATGATTTTTAACATGAAAATATCTGTCAATGCCTTGGGAATGATGAGGGGACCCCAGAGGCAGTTGGAGGCACAGTATTAGTGTGGCGTAGTGGTATGAATTGACATAGTGTACCACGTTGGGGGTGGCTTGCCAAAACGTGATCCATTATATTTAATGTATAATTTAAAAAAATAAATATCTGTAAAATGCCCTAGGAATGATGAGGGGATGCTAGAGGGTGTCAGAGCTCATAGTCACAGTGTGGCATGATAGCTTGAATTGACATGGTATAACACGGAGGGTTGAGTTCCAAAAACATGAAGCATTGGATTTAAATCAAATTTGTATCATAAAATATCTGGGAAATGTCTCAAGAATGATGAGGGGTTGCTACGGGGTGCCAGAGGACCAGTAATAGTGTGGCACGGGGGAGTGAACTGACATGGTGTATCACGTAGCAGGGATAGTTGCAAAACACGAACCAATGGATTTAATGTCTGCTTTCTAACAAAAAAAAATATTTGAAAAATTTCTTAGGAATGATGAGGGGGTTCTAGAGGCTGCCATAGGGCCAGTAATAGTATGGCAGAGTGTTATGAATTGACATAGTGTATCACGTTGGGGATGGTTCGCGAAAACTTGAACCATTGGATTTAATGCATGATCTTTATTGAGAGGATTTTTGGAAAATATTTTAGGGATGATGAAGGGGTGCTATACGGGACCAGAGGGCCCAGTCGGAAGCTTGCTAAGTTTCGAAAATATGAAGCATTGGAATTCAATCATATCATGAAAATATCGGTGAAATGTCTTAGAAATGATTAGGGTGTGCCAGAAAGCGTCAGAAAGGCCAGTAATAGTGTGGCACGGTGGCGTGAATTAAGATAGTGAATCACAGAGAGATGGCATGCAAAAAACACGAACCAGTGGAATTAATGCTTTATTTTAAACAGTAAAATATCTGGAAAATGTCTTAGGAATTATGAGAGGTGCTAGAGGGGGCCTAACGATCCAGTCATAGTATGACATGGTAGCATGAATTGATATGGTGTATCACGTTTAGGATGGCTTCCGAAAACATAGGCCAATGGATTTAACGCTCGACTATTAACAAGAAAATATTTGCAAAATGTCTAAGGAATGATAATGTATCAACAGGATGCCGTGGGCCAGCCAAATATTGCCAATGTGGCGTGAATTGCTTGAACGAACATGTTCTAGAGCTTAAGGTTAAGGTGGGAGGTGTTAAAAGAATTTTTTGCTGGTGGGGGAACTGAAATCTAACCCCAAGTCAAAGAAACAAGGCATTTTCATTAAACCCCCCAGAAATAACTCTTAATAAGGTTGAAATTTTTTTCCAATAAACTCCCCCCTCTACAGTTGATTGTCATGGGTTGAGCCAACCATATACTGTCACGGTGGCGTGAATATGTATAGTCTTGGTTTAAACAAAGGTGGCATTTTCATTAAGACCTCTCAGAAATAACCGAATGCAAAAACGTGTGCCTTTCTTGTAGGTATGTCTAATAGAAGATTATAAACGATGCATTTTTATTAAAACCTGTCAGAAATATCTCTTAATATGGCTTAAATGTTTCTTTTAATATCAGCTCTCTCTTCTGGTAGGGTTTCCACCTTTCTTAAATTCATGGTTCTGTGTGCTTATATTTTTTGCTTTATAAGCTTTCTTCAAGTTTTGTTTTTTTCCTTTATTGTGTTTTAATTGTTTTTCTGTTTTTTAATAATTATTTTAAATATGTTTCTATTAACTAATTTTGTACAAAAGCATTAATTCTTTAGATTACTTGTTCCAGGATAAAACTTCGATTTATTTCACTAACGCAAATATAAGCATCTTGTAGTCTAAGTACATAAGAATGCCCGTTTAAGATTGCCTGTAATATAAGTGCTAAACTCTGTTTAGTGAAAAGGAAAAGAAGGACTTTTGATGATGTATGATGTTGTCCCATATTCTAACCATAATAATACTCTTGCTTTTATTTCATCTCTGATAGCACATTCAAGTTCCAATAGATTAAAAGTTTCTATTACTTAAAACATGCGTCATGAACAAGCTCCAATATTATCTGATAACTCTCACCAATACATGAATTAACATGCAGGTGCAAATCAAATGAATGCAATTTATAGGTATCGATTTTCCTCTCTGCATGTCAATTAGTGCAGCCATATCAGAACATACAATTTATTTAATCATTCTAGTATACGCAAATAGGGGTTTCTCCTTGCGTGCAATAGGTTATCATGTAGAATGTATTACCCGAATCAAAATTTTATGAATAGTTTGGTGGTCCAGATGGCTATGGCTGATGTCTGGTTATTCATTAAATATCTGGTCTTATATTTGAATCTTATTGCGGACAGAAAATCTTTAGATTATAAAATTTCTCTGAAAACCATCATGAAAGAAAAAATTTCTTAAAGTATTATGTAACACCCGTGTATGCACCATCGTTACGTAACATCTCACGTGTGTTTCCTCCTTAGTTACAAGCGAGGATTCCCCACTGGACCTGAGGAAACAAGTCACTCGTGATGTCATCTTTAACACTGGTAAACATTCCCTGTTACGTAAAAACTAAAGAAATCATGAAGTAAACGTCTTGAAGGAAAATGCCTTAAAAGCATCTAGAAAAACACCTTGAAGAATAATGTCTTAATAAATCTCCCGCGCTTGACTAGGGCAATAAAATGTCCTGTTACCAAAATGCCTTAAAAACATCTTGAAAAACACCTTGAAGAATAATGTCTTAATAAATCTCCCCCGCTTGACTAGGGCAATAAAATGTCCTGTTACGTAACAATAAGAAAACTATGATGCAACAACCAAACCCTACTACGTAGCAATTTAAGTAAACATTCCCTATTATGTAACTGACTCTTACATCTTGAAGAAAACATTCACTGTTACGTAACATGCACCCACGTCTCAAAAAAACATTCCCTATTACATAACAACCAAAAATAAACTAACCCTATTGTGTAACAAGCAAGCCCTGTGACAAAGATATACCATGCCCTTACAGGTGCGCTATAGTATTGTGCAGGTGTGCGTAGTAGCGTCTTGTGAGATTAGTAGCTACTTTGTCCCCCCCCTTTGTGAATAGTACCCCTATGTGTGTATTTGAAAGTAGAGGGGCATACTACTATGGGGCTAATCTAAGCTAGCACCAGTGACCACCTGTTTTGAAGGAAATAGACTTCGGCTATTAAATGGATATATGTCAATTTTAGTAAGAAAACTGTTTCAGATCGTTTTGGTGGATGGCTGTGTTTCTGCGTAGCAATAATTTGGATTGGCATACTAACAGCAGTTATAGGCGATGTAGCATCTGCATTCGGCTGTTCTGTCGGTTTAAAAGACTCTATAACAGCTATTGCATTCGTTGCTCTTGGAACTTCAGTTCCAGGTCAGTACAGAGGACACAAAAGGCCCTTTTGAAACCATTATTTCTTTATAAACATTTTTCTTTCCTAATTTAGTACCGTTACGCAAAAACAAACATGATTAAAGATAAATCATTTTCAGTAGATAAACATGAACGTAAAAATCAATTCGTTTGACTGGCAAGCTTGAAATGTAACAAAAAAACTGCCTATATAACTATTTTAAGACTAATTGCAAATGACGCAATGAAAATACGCAATGACGAATCGTCATATTTTCAGGTTTGTCTCATCTTTTGCAAACTAAACCGTTATTTATCATTCTTCAACTTTATTCGTGTTCAATTGTATGGTTTCAAAATAATAACTGCAAGAAAAATATTCAGAAAGTGTATCTTATAAAACTAGTCAGTAAAATTCATTTAAAATTTCGGATTAACTATTTACTTTACCTATTTAGTGGCCGAAACTGAATCAACAGAGGCGTTCACAAAATTGTGGGGCTTCTCTGATTCGTAAAGCCTCTCCCTGTAATGTTCCGGTTTTTACTACTTCCCCTAGTATTTTCGTGTTACCCTAGCGGAATTTCCGAATCTGTTAGGGGGTATAGAAGAACTTAGCTCCTGCATATTTGTTTTTGGTATAAGATATAAAGAAATGGACTTTGACTAACTTGCCAAAAAGTCAATTATGGACAATACGGCCAATAAAAAGTTCTGACACCCAAAGCAGTTTATTAATTCAGTTAACTTTTACATAATAATAATAATAATAATAATAATAATAATAATAATAATAATAATAATAATAATAATAATAATGATAATAATAATAATAATAATAATAATGATAATAATAATTATAAACAATACGGCCAATAAAAAGTTCTTAGAGCCAGAGCTGTTTGTTAGTTCAGTTAACTTTTATTATAATTAAATAAAAAAAAGTTTTTTTTTGACAAGAGTTAAGCTAAAGTTTGACTCTTTCTCTCAATTCTACTTTATAAAACAGTAAACAACTTTAGCGTAAGGAGCGGGGGGTTGAGGAGGGAATAGCCCCTTTCATACATGGAGTAATTTCTTTTCGTTTTAAGTTTTAAAGTCGCTCCTTACTTTCAGTTGAAAATTTTTTTCATAATTATTTTTTCATTGTTTTTTTTTTAATAATGCTACAAGATCCTGCGTCCCATTCATAAAATTTCTCTTCCCCCATGACAAATTCCTCCAAGGGAATTCCTCCCACTTAGCCCCCTCCCCACAACCCCCCAGCCAAAAAATCCCCTTGAAAACGTCTGTGCACTTCCCAATAACTATTAGTATATGTATTATAACTATTAGTTATATATAGTTATGTATTATAACTATTATAACTATTAGTATTATTATATTGGTCAAAGTTTGTAACTTGCAGTCCCTCCCCCGGGGACTGTAGGGGAGTACGCCAGCCCCAAAGACATAGTTCTTATGCTTTTCGAATATGCTGAACAAATGGCAATCCCAAAATTTTGATCCGTTGATTTCCAGTTTTTTTTTTGGGGTCACTTAAAAGGGCATTAGAGCTTTTAATTTCCGTTATAATGAACTCTCTCGCGACATTCTAAGGCCGCTTGGTCGACACGATCACCCCTGGGGAAAAAAACAAACAAACAAACACGCACCCGTGATCGGTCTTCTGGTAAAAAATACGAAGTTCCATATTTTTGTAGATAGGAGCTTGAAACTTATACAGTTGGGTTTTTTGATACCCTGAATGCGATGGTGTGATTTTCAGTAAGATTATATGACTTTTAGAGGTTGTTTTGTCCTATTTTCCAAAATAAGGTAAATTTTCTTATGCTGGTAACTTTTGATTAGCGAGACTAAATTTGATGAAAATTATATATTTACAATCAACAAAAAATTTTTATTATTTGATGTATCTATTAGCATCAAAATTTCGTTTTTTAGAGTTTTGTTTACTATTGAGCCAGGTCGCTCCTTACTACAGTTCGTTACCACGATCTGTTTGATAATAACAATAATTATTATGAACAATTCGGCCAATAAAATGTTCTGAGAGCCAAAGCTGTTTATTAATTCAGTTAACCTTTATAATAATACTAATGATAAAACAATTGAAACGCCACTTCAACGCTTACTATGCCAACAATGACTAAGGAAGCGCTTTAACTATCTATTATTTAATGACACCTTCTTTCAATTGTGGACACACCGATTTACGGATATGATTTAATGTTTAATAAAAAGTTTATTAATTAAGAAAATAAGGTAAACACTTCTATCAATATTGAAAATTTACCAGTAACCACCCAATAAATGTTAAATATGAGCATAGATATATGTAAATGTGACCATGTAACAAAACCCAAGTGTCTTTTATTGCCCGATCAATCATAGCTGTACACAAGCGATCCCCCCCCCCCAAAAAAAAAACAATGCCCAGAAAACTATATTTTAGAAATGCGCCGAGAAACGCATACTTAAATGTATAGAAGTAAGGACACTTGCTCCTCATAGTACAAATATTTGGGCTCCAATATCTTTTCAACTAGAAAAAGTCTCTAGCGCTGATATTACCCCCGTTCCATGACGTTACACCATTCTAGAAAATCAAAAGTTACCAATACCGTTTCATTGTTAAGATTTCAGTTAGTGATATATATTAAGTTGTAATTGATAGGACAATTTGAAACCGGAGGTGGCTGGATTGTCGAAAAATATTTATATGCGCTTTATTTATTTATTATTTTGTTGATTATGAAAAACGATATTTTCATAAATAAAATCATTTATAGATGTAAGAGAACAAAACTAAAAAGAGTTCCGTCGATATTGGCGGAATGCTTTTGATTCGTTTTGAGGAAAAACGAAGTCTGATTTTTGGGAAAATACTGAGAAGTACTAAGATTTTTTGGGAATTCGAGAACTAATTTTTTGTCGGCGACAACCTTAATATTTCAGGGAACTTCGGTACTGTAGCTGGCCAACACTTACCTGACTTATGAAAATGCATGAGTCTTGCCGTACCGGAGGCCCCGCAATTGTCAACAAACCAACACCATCGTTGTCATCTGCGCCCTTAATCATAGACAAACATGTCAGAGCCCCACTTAAGGTTAGCTTGACACTATCCTCGAAAAAAATAACTGTCTTCAACATCTTATTTTGCGTAACGGTACAGCGTTCACATATCTTAGCTTACGTACTGATTTTACTCTATACTTTTTGCGTAAATTTCGTTCTTTCGCATCTATTCTTTTCATTCATTTCAAGTAATTTCCAGAACCTTTTCAAATATCCTGACATATCCTGTCTTGAGCAAAAGTAACATAATACTGTTAGCCTATAAAGAAAAGAAAAGGGCGCCAATAGGGAATTATCTTACGCTTACTTTGACTAAATGTCCATTAGAACTGATTGTATCATACAAACGTACACACTTTCTGTCTTATGCTGTTATTTACTATTGTAATATATTTCTGTCTTGAATTTATGCATGTAGTAATTTGATAAGCACGCTTTAGACAAATTAAAGGAACTAACGAAAATAGTGTAGCTATAGCTTATGTACTCAAGTATGGAGGTAGGTAGCCTGCTTTTTTTCTTAAGCTGTTGAAAATTGCAAAAGTAAAGTAAGCTTCATCTGCGTTAGAAAGTTTTCTTGACCTTAAATAAGCCCAACAAAATAAAAACAAATCCAAAATTGCCATTTTTTTTTTGTCTAACTCCTAACGATGTCAGTCTGAGTTTTTAAACACAAATTGGCGATCATCCAGTAGGCTGCTAGTAGTGCTGGTAAAAAAAAGCGTTATCGGTAAGAAAAATAATTTCTGCACTTCGAGGTGGATAGCTATTCCACTGCTTAGTTTTTAAAATATCATTTGTGAATTTTTGAAAATATGTTGCCATTTTCAAGAAGTTTAAAGGTGTAGGTCCAAGTGGAATGATCCCCCCCTATAGAAAAATGAAAAACATAAATGGTTATTTTCTAAGTTGCTTCCAAATGGCCATAAAAAATGAACAAGGTCCTGACTCCATTATTTCAAGATTTGTACAAAACATGGTTGTTTGGCTGGAGATTGAAGTGCTGAGGTGAATTATTATTATTAGTAGTAGTAGTAGTATTTCGTCAACGGGTAAAAGCACACATGCAGATTTTAATTTTGATTTAATGCCATTCGATGTTTGAAAAAGTATGCTTACAAACATTGCTTTTTATTTCTGAAGAGATCTTAAAAAATATAAATTGCAGCATGGTTAGTCCAAACACAGCGAAGTACTTTCAAAAATTTGGATCTCACCATTCCATTGTTAAATACGCCTTACGGAGAACACAACTCAGAATAAGTGACTGGAAATCTTTTGACAGTTCTTTTTGAAACGCTCAACTTTTTCAGATTATTTGTTATTATGGAGCTGGATTATAATAACAGAAGCCATCTCTTAGCTAATATTGATATGAATTTCGAGATGACTTGGCTTAATTAATATTTGTAAATTCAATATTTTTTTCTACTTTTCATCACTATGGGCCATAATTTACACCGAACTAGGTAGCAGCTATCACTACATCCATAACATTTAGCATCTCTTGACCAAAAAGTATTTTAATCCTTTTTTGGTAATTATCACTGTTTTCCACATCTTGATTCACGTTTAACCTTTTTTTGTCATTGAATGATAACATTTATTTATCAGTCACCTTTCTAAACAATTAAACAGAAAATTTTAATGTAAAAAATAAATCTGCATCAATAAGCTCTTTCATTCTCAAGACATTATAGTATTGTTTTTTTTTTTTTTTTTTTAATTCAGGGAGGAATTGGGAGGGTCGATCCCCCCTTACATTTTTTTTCCACCGTAAAAACGAAATAAGAATGCAAAAAACACATTTTCGATTTGTTTATAAATCTCCTCCCCCGAGCAAAAAATCCAGGATATGGCCCTGTTTATATTCCATTCCTATTGGCGTTGTATTTGAGCATTTGTTGTGAAACACTGAGGACGAAAATTCCAACTTTATCGTAAAAAAGGGAGGGTAACTAGAATCAACATAAAATGGACAACATGAATGTTTAGAAGTAGGCCACGCGCAAGTGTGATCTCGAAGAATGGGAGGCGGCATAATTGCCATTGCAATAGCTCTTGGAATTTTTACTTAATGACTTTTCGGCCGTGTTTGGGCCAAAATAGTTCTCTCATTGAAAAGCAAGTTGAAATTCTCACTTTGCTGTGGTGTTTCAGCTTTTGGTACTTAAAAAATGCTAGATACTTAAACGGTCGAGTAAAGGTCTGTTTATCCTAAGTTCTCTTGAATACTAGTGTGAGTACCAGTCTCTCCTTCAACCCCTGTTTTCAGATTCAAATTTAATATTGACATAACAATGCATTGAGCGTGATAATGTTCCCTTAAAGAACTCGACGCTTCAAATATTTATCAGATAGAGGGATCTAGTATATCAACATGTTTTTTAGGTTCACCCTTTTTTCAGTCTAGCCAAGTGGATTGGTGCGCTGGATTTAGGCTCCTTTGTCTGAGAGGGCGAAGGTTCGAATCCTAGTGTACCCAAACATTTGGTTTGAGACAAGGTCAGTGGCGTGACTCTGTAAGCTCAGCCAGAGGCGACCCAACTCTAAATGGGTGTTCTGAAGAAAGCTGGGGAAGATAAATAGGAAGGGTGTGCGAAAGCAAAGGATGGTTAGCCCCCAGCCCCCATTGCAATTCCTGGCTGAAGGGCCAAGAAATGGAGATCAGCACCGCCGGTAGGGACTGTAAAGTCCAATGCCGTATTCTTTACCTTTTTTTTCAGTCTTGAAGGGGAACTCTTTGAGCAAATATTTTTACAGGGAACTCTCTCCTGACATTTTACTTAAAAAAAAAACAGCAAGCAAAATTAAGTAAAAGAAAAAAAAATAAACACACAAACACGCATCCTCGATCATCCTTATCGAAAAAAAGATGCATTTCTGAGTTTTGTAGATGAGGGCTTGAAGCCTCTGCAAAAGGGTTCTCTAATATAATGAAGTTGATGGCGTAATTCTCATTAAGATAACTTTACCAAAATCTTTTCCTCCTATCTTGAAAATTAGAAAATTTTAACGGGTGACCTGAAACTTGATCAAATTTACGGGCTGAAATTATTACAAACAGCTGATCCTTTTAATATATAAATTGCTATCAAACCATCTTTTTTATTTTTTCGAACTTGTGTCCCTCCTCCCCAAATGCTCCTTTTCAAATAACCATAAGTACTTTCCTATTCAAATGATACCCTTTTGCAAGAACAAAAAATTGACCAAAGTAAAAAGAAAGCTTAATTTGTCTGAAGGCCAAGTAAAGCATTGGCCTGTAAATTAGAAACCTTCATTTGTAACAATCCAATTTTCAACATTTCACCATGACAACAGAAGCCCTACTAAGTATAAAAATCTCGTTATGCATTTCATGGCAACACATTTAAGAAACCACAATCGCCAATCGTTCTGAGAACTTGACATCGAAATACCTTGTAGTTTGACAAGCACATACAAGTCCTACAGCATAGAAGTACATTTGGCTTATAAGGGTAATATCCATGATTATCATTTAAGTCCATCTGAGTGAAATTTGTTTGTCAGATTGTTCATTTAAGTTTTTTGCAGACAAAAAATGAGCTTACTTAGCTACAAATTATGTATAAAACCGAAAAATCGCACCCACAACCGCAACCACTAGCTCCACTACCAACAAAACGACTATCACGCGCAGAATTAGCAGTTCTGCCTACAACCCACAATTCTGTTGACTCCAGCTAAAATACCATTTCCATTTTCACTACCTTAATCTCCGAACTATCACCACCTTCATTTCCAGCCCCATAACCTACATTACTATTTTGACTGTAACATCATCATCTGCCTCATCACTACGTAATGAGTAAACTACGTCAAATAGAGTCTAGGAAAACAAATAATTAGAACACACTTAAATAATTTCACGTGGTAATACTTGATCAAATTTATCGATTAGTTAAATGTTCTTTATCTCAATCAAATTTCAATGATTCCATTCTAATACATTCCAGGATAATTTCTAAAGTTCCATACCTTATCCATTTTCTAAACTATTTCCTCTACATTTACCTACACTATAAGGTTCCCACAGATGTCAAGAACACAGCATTCTAGAAAAATAATAGTATAGTATAACTAGCCCAAGTGAGACACAAATAATTTGCTTAGAAAATTGCTAAGAATTTGACTGAATTTAATCCCATCCAACAAACTTTTTCTTTGTCTATCATATGTAGTTACAAACATAATTCCGTTAAAAAATTAGTAAAAGTTATATGTTTCGTTTACAGATACTTTTGCAAGTAAGGTAGCTGCTGTACAAGACAAGTACGCCGATGCTTCAATTGGCAATGTTACTGGAAGTAATGCCGTAAATGTCTTCCTTGGAATTGGTATTGCTTGGTCTATAGCAGCAGTAAAACATGCTATCAATGGTAGAGCATTCATTGTCCCACCTGGAAAGTAAGTAGTAAAATCTAAAAGTTAGGCCCAATCTCTAGCGCATGATCAAGAGACTGAAATGCTTTCCATTCATTGTTGTTTTTGAGCTACGGCATCTCAATCTAAAAGATCTATTAATATATCAAAAAAGAAAAGAAAAGTAAATATAGCAAGCATGCAGTAGCTTAGTTTATTTGAGAGATTGTAATATTATGCTCATTACCATATTATGAGCGTGTTCCAGATGCAACAAAAAGTTAATAATATTTTTGTTATATATATGTTATAAGAAGTTATGTTCATGTAATCTCAATTATTTAAAAGTGAATTTTTCTTTTTAGTTTTGTGTTGCCAAAACTTTAGGGCTTTTAGTGCAATAAAACTTACTTGCTTACTATTCAATTGTTCCAGGTGAGAGCGAGTTATGGAAGGATCGAAAATTAAATTCGCATTAAATTTTGCATTTCTTTTTTGTGAATACAGTTGACTCGCGTATTTAGTGAATTAACTTCTACACATTCATCGTCAAACTAGGGAATTTAAGAAAACTACTAATGCATTAACAATCATTTTTTTTCACATTTTACTCATAACTCATTAAAATTATCAATATTTTATTAATCATTATAATATGTATTAAAGAATTAGTTAATAAACCATTCCTGCCTCGCTATTATTTGTATTAAATTTGAAGTAAATACGTATTAGACTAAACTTTCCACCAGACAGTACTCCATAACAAACACGAGGTCCAGCTTTTCAATTTTTTAACGCTTTTTTATTGAACTTAAACAAATATTTAAAAACATGAAATTGACTATGGCTTTTATTTTAAAGCTTGTAAAATCAACTCATCTATTTATTTAATGCCGGAAATCTCCGTTGAAATGAAAGTTCATATTTTGGTCCCTTTGCTAGAAAATAAGAACGGATGAAACACAACTGTGTGGATACAATGTGCAAGGACTTGAAGAGGGTAGACATTTAATGGGGGATGGTAAGGATGAAGGCTTTGAATAGTTGGTTGTGTGTTGAGTTGACTGGCTTTATTTGTTGGTGTGCTGAGTCCTTCGGCGTTGACTTGCCATTGTCGAGTTGTAAGGGTGCAGAACAGCTCTGTTTTGAATTATAGGTCTTGAGTTGTGCTCTGTCATATCCTACGTTAAAATTATATGGGTTGAGTTGTCAGTATGCCAAATTGTGTGACTGCAATTACGTGACACTAGATTTGCTTTGGAAAACTTAAGCTAGGTTAGTCTATTTGCAGTTCCTTAGTTCTGAAGTATTTTCGTCTGGTTTTCGATCATAAAAAAGAAAAAAAAATAGAAAGTAAAACAAACCAGCAAGCAAGTGTAATAAAATTGTAAAAAATGTAAACCGGTATATTTCTTTATATTTATTGTGTTTTTTTCAGCTTGGCTTTCAGTGTCACACTTTTCTGCACTACAGCCTTATGTGCGATTGCTGTGATGCTTTTAAGACGAACGAAAAGGATTGGAGGCGAGCTTGGTGGACCACGGGGGGCTAAAATTGCCACAAGTTGTTTATTTGTTTTCTTTTGGCTATTTTATGTATTCATGTCTTCACTAGAAGCATATGGCGTTATTCAAGGATTTTAAATAGGAACCAATGCGGGTGTTAGTTGGACTATAAAATCGAAAAATTTGTGAATAGAGATTTGGCAGCTAATGCAAGCTGAGTTTGGACGTGTAATGAAAACTGCCTACCTCACCCGTGAACTTTTTAACCAAATTGTAGATTATCCTTCAAACCAACAATGGCCCACATTCCCCTTGTTCTGATCTGGTGAAATTAAGGAACGCACATGATATCCACATTAAAAGTCTAGCAGGCAGCTATGTGAACAGTGATTTTGAGACCGGTTAAGCATGCAAATTTGTTTATTCCAGTTATTTACAGGACTCGGTTTTGCCGTTGTGTGAGTGTGTGTGTTTTCTTCTGATGTATTTGGGGAGCTCAAGATGGCCATTTATAACAGAGCGTCTATACTGGCAAATATTCAATATAATGATATTCGAATCCCATTAAGTGCTTCAGTATTTCTATGATAACCATGGAGGTAAAAAGAAGGCGCGGAAACACTCGGAATGAAGGAGTTGCATAATTTGATTTTGGTATTTCTTAGCTAGTTGTTAAGGAGCGGTTGAATCTAGGGTACTCACTGGTTATATAACAAACGCTCGGGAAGTGAAGTTCGATGAATGCTAATGAAAAAAGCAAAATATTATGAATATATAATAGTTTAGAAACAGATTTGGGCTATATATTTGCACATTAGGGGGTGTGTGTGTAAAGCATAGCATATGTTAAATACGTAAACTAGCCATTGTTGTATTTAACGTATGCTATGCTTTACCCACCCACCCTAATATGCAAATATATAGCCCGAATTTGTTTGCATAAACCAAACCAAAATACAAACTAAATATTTAAATAAAATAAAGCTACAATTTATTTTGCAACCAAACCAAAGCTAATTGTGTGGCATAAAGAAGTTGCCTGACCAGTTTATTGCGTCATCGTCGCATCATTCGCGATCGAAATTGTATAATGTCTATTATATAACCGATAAATACCGAATCTAGGACAATTTAAACTGTTTAATTTTTTTTTGCCCCAAAACTTGAATTCGGTCCTTTATGGCTTGTGAAATTGATTTTTTAAAACAAATATCTTACCTTACGAGGCGACACCCACGGTGTTTGACTCGAAGTTTATTTGTCAATTACACTTTAAAGCCTCATTATATTTTATTCAGAGGTGGTCTTAGGAGGGGGGCGGAAAACTTGCACCAGGCGCAGAAATTTTAGGGGTAGAAAATTTCAAACAAGTAATCTAACATTTATAATAATTTTATAATTTTTGTATTTTTTATATCAAGTTGGTAAAGCAAATTAAATCCGAAATTTTCATTTTTCCCATATAACGCAAGGAAATTCAGATTTAAATAAATGAAAAATTGTGTTAATATATGGATATTTTCTTAATAAATAAAAATTTTGTTGAAATTCGGTACAGATATTTTTGGGAGACACGGAGGAGGGGGTAATCAATATTTTTCCCCGGGCACAAGAGGGGCAGAACCGCCACTGAATTTATTTTGTTGTACTAGCAACTAAAGTCAGTATTAAATATTTAATATTTTCTCAAGCGTTCAACATTACCTAACATTAGAAATTAAAAATAAATATGTAGTTTTCACCACGGATATATTGATATACCCTCAATTTAATGGACATTTTTAATTTCTTGTAACTATTACACGATCGTCTAAGCTGAATCTTTCATTAAATGTTATTTTAGATAAGATTCTAGATATTCTAGACGAATAAAAAAAATGACAAAGAGAATTTAACATAAAAAAGCTTAAAACATCAATTCAATATGCTTTGAAAGGGGAGGAAAAGAGGGAGCGTGTACAAAACATAATCAGCCTGTACTGGCAATAAAAGGTGGAAAATTGTCGAGTCCTGTTATTAATTTTGTCGGTAATGGAGCACAAGTTTTTTAATATCTGGAGGTAAAGAGCGATTGGGAGACAGTTTTAGGATACTGACTTTTTATTCATCAACGGAATATCTTATTTATGTAATAATTAACTAGTCGTATACATAATGACAGAAAAATTTTAACATGATCATAAGAGAAACAAAACTTCTAATCTATGCTCTAAGCAGCTCCTTCTTAAGAGCGCTGATAATGAGCATAATTATTTTTTACAAAAAAAAAAAATTGTCTTTTGGGCACATTAAAACGAAATGTGATATTTAAGTCTAACCAAGCCGAAAAACCTTTGATTTTACGCGTTTTCAGCCATTTGAAAATAAAGGATATCCCCCCCCCCACCTCTATCCTAGCAATCTCTAATAGCAACAAAGCCCTCTATGGCGCTTAATAAAATTATTTTCGGCCTTAGGAAGCAATTGAGTTGTTTTATGATTTTTTTTTTTTTTTAAGAGCTTAATTTTTTAGAAGCTTTTATCGTCTATACTTATATTTACTCTCTGAAAACTAAGCATGCGTGAAAGCGCTCAGAGGTTCATTTAGGAAGGTGCAACTTTGAAGTAATCTTATTGAAAGTTTCCCCAGAAACAGCGAATGAATTAAACTTTTCCGTGACTTCTGTATTTTTGGATAATCAAATTGCTTTAGAAAGGACAAAGCTAAACTGCAAGTTAAGATAATATGTTCATGTACCAATTCTAAAATTTGGTTAACAAGTTATACTGCAATCGATACGGATAGAAAATAGTGTTTATCGATTTGAGAAGTTGCTCATAGCTGGAATTATATTAGATATTGGACAATGGTCCTCCATTCTCGAAGCAAGATGACGAATTGAAGAGTATTTAATTTGTGTTTGCTTTACGGGGCAGTAGTCCTGCTGACCAGTTACTAATAGGTAGAAAAAGGCCAAAAGCAGTTGTTTATTCTAGCGTGGTCTCTTTCATTACTTAAAAAGGGTACTAGATATAAGAAACTAGCTATCAAACGAGCCTTTACTCGTCCTTTCATGACCACCTAGTAGGCCACAAAGACTGACGGAAAAAAAGGACATATCCCTGATATCAATTTCAAAACAATATCTGCTTCAATTATCAATATTGGGGATATTAAGCTTAAGATTAGGAACTTTCGGTCACAATTTTCAACGGTGTATTTTTTTCAATTTGCCACCAGTTTGAGGGTATTTCAGGCTTTTTTTTTATATAGATGCAAGTTACTATTAGCTGAACCTGAATAACTGGTACCACTTTCGATTTAGTGTCAACTGAACATTTTTCCATTACTCAAAACAATTTCTTTGAAAAAACGTTATAAAATTTTCGTTTACTACGGGCTGATGTTCACATTCTTACAGCTATTACTTTAATCAAGACATAACAACCGTAAAATTAGACAAATCCACGCAAAAAGACTAGAAAGTGTTGTTATTTCTTCATTTCATAAAGAAAGTGTCTTAGTTTCAAGAAAAAAGTCGCAGAAACGCACTAGGGTGAGTGAATACCTCTAGTCGTGGCAACTGGTCACTTAAGTCAGTGAAGTTATTTATGACATATTCCCTATATATTTTTCATAGTCTACAAAAGAGAGCACAAGAAGAAGAAAGCACTCAATAAGTGGCGAAATTCCGAATGAAATATCGTTTTGACCCAGACAACAGACCTAGGTCTTCTATTTAAATCCTTGTAAAAAAGAAAATTATTATATATGACAGAACAAAATTATTAGATTCATCTTTTTCAGTTTTTCTTCAGTCATTTATTTGCTTCTGTGTAGGTTACATCAAAGGTTAGTTTTTTCTTTTGCACTGAAGAGGGCTTAGCGGAAGCCTTTGCCAAAATATTCACTTTGTCTTTTCGCGAAATAATCCTTGTTTGATTTTGTCTATTTTCGTTCTTCTTTTTCTGCCACAAGAACGATTGTTCCTAACTATAATAGTCGCAATATCCACGGTGCCTATTGAAAAGCTGTTAATCACTAAGTATTACTAGTTGTTTTTGCTCTATTATAAGTGGCCTGAATGGGGGATCCCTGTGTCCAAGGATGTAGGAAAGTTATATTGGCTCCCCTTATTGTTAAATCGTAGTAGCATGTGAAAATGGTTAATAAATTGTTTACTACTCGTTATTGTTTTCTTTTCGAAAATAAAAAGTTTTCCTACTTATCTATCTATTATTAGACTGATTTTTAGACTTCTGCTTTAGTGCACTTTTTTCTTTTATTGATGTGTAAAAGTACTTAAATTTTATCTTAGGCCTAGGACATCTCTAGCACGTGAGCTAAAGTTTTTTTTTGGAAATCAAAATACAAAATAGATATTACAAGTATAGATGAATATACGTACAGATAAATAACAAGGATAAATTTGTAAACATTTGTAGACGAAACAAATTTCGACGAGAGAATTGGCCAAAATCATTTAGAAGTAAAATTCTCCCCACTCGTTCTATACAGTAAAAAATTAAGAGCATAGCGCGTTCTTACCCGTCCAGAAAAGTGTGGGGCTTTTAGAATTCCGATTCAACTATTTTCTCAAAATTGAAATGATATAGTCATAAACAGCGAGTCTTTCGCTCTATTAAGCGGTAAGAGGTAGTAGAGGCATCCAATACCTTTAAGGAGAAAATATTAACGCTAACCTAAATTGGTGGGTCAAAATTGAGGTTTCCAGAAATGTATCATTCTGGAATTGAAACACATAAACTCATTTTTGACTTGTGGTTCGACTGTTAAAAATTCTAAACCTGTCTCGACTGGCCAGAAATTCTGCCAGCAAACCCAAGAGTTTGAATATTTTGAAGATACACTTTTTTGGCGAATGCAAGAATAAGCCAAAACTTCGTTTGAACAGAGTAAAAATTTGATCTGAATAAAATAAATCGGATTTAAATAGGTTCCCAAACCATGAAGAAAAAACATGTTCGGTTTTTATGGCCCCGTTAATTCGGAAAAATAGAAAAATAGAAGTATTTTTAACTTACGAACGGTTGATCAGATCTTAATGAAATTAGATGCCTGGAACGATATCGTGTTTCAGAGCTGTTATTTTAAATCCCGACCGGATCTGGTGACATTGGGGGGGGGGGGGTTGGGAGGGGGAAACCTAAAATCTTGGAAAACCCTTAGAGTGGAACGATTGGGATGAAACTTAGTGGGAAAAATAAGCACAAGTCCTAGATACATGATTGACATTCCGAAAAATTAGTAATTCTGAAAAATTAGAAAAAAATGAGGTATTTTTAACTTAAGAAAGGGTGATCGGATCTCAATGAAATTTGATATTCAATAGGCCTTATCGTTATATGGTATACCAGAAAAATACATTAAAGTGATTTGTGCTATGTACGAGAATAATACTGCTACGGTTAAGGTAGGAAATGAGGTTAGCAACTTGTTTTGTATTAAATCAGGAGTTAAGCAGGGTTGTGTTCTATCCCCCTTTATATGGATCATTTTGATGGACTTCGTCTTAAGGAGCACAGGAAAGGCAATTGGAGACCGTGGAATCAAATGGGGAGGAAGAACGCTCCTGGACTTAGATTATGCTGATGAAGCATATCAGATGAAAGTGTGAGCAAAATGAATGAATTTTTGGAGGTTTTCCGAGTTCAGGGTAGTCACTAAGGCTAGGAACAAGCGAAGATGAACAGGTGACATTAGGTAACGAAAAGATTGATCAGGTTGGGAGCTTCAGTTACCTTGGTAGTATTATTAGTAAAGATGGTGGGAGCAGTGAAGATGTTAAAAGTAGAATAGCTAAGGCTCAGGGTGTTTTTTCACAGTTAAAAAGAGTTTGGAAGAATAGAAAGATAAGTCTACAAACCAAGATTAGAATATTGGAAGTTACAGTGATGACAGTGGTCAAATAGGGCTCTGAAGCATGGGCACTCCGAAAAGCAGATGCAAATTTACTAGATGTTTTACAGAGAAATTGCCTACAGATTGTTCTGGGTACCCGGCTGACTGGCCGTATTTCAATCAGTAGGTTGTACGAAAAGTGTGGTTCAATCCCGCTTTCTAGGGCTATAATGAAAGAAATGTTGAGATGGCTAGGCCACGTTCTACGGATGAAGGATGACAGATTACCGAAGATTGTCCTTTTCAGCCAACCGTCTGGGGCTACAAGGAAAGCAGGTCGTCCTTGTCTGGGTTGGGAGGATGTCACAAATAAAGATTTAAAGGAAATGGGAACTTCCTGGGAGGGTGTAAAGAGGGAGGCTTTAAATAGATTAGGTTGGAGGAGGAGCGTACGTAGCTGTGTTGGCCTCAGGCGGCTTGGTGCTACAGTGAGTTATTAGTAGTAGTAGCAGTAGTAGTAAATTTTCACTGAGATTGAATTGTCTAGAAGATATATCCGTGGAATTGGTATTTCTCCGTGGATATGGGGCCAGATTTCCTAGGATTATTTGAAGATCAGAAATTAAATAAAAAAAAAGTTTTTTCAATTGAAAATAAGGGGCGATATTAAAACATAAAACTAACAGAAATTATTACGTATATGAAGGGGGTTGCCTCCTCCTCAACACATCGCTCTTTACGCTTAAATTTGAATTCGGTCCCGACTCCTTAAGAATGACCCCTGAAACACAAGGGTCGCTTGACTGGAGCAATAAGAAGCTTTTTTGAAAAGTACTAAAAAACTTTAGCGTAAAGAGCGAGGTCTTAAGGAAGAGACAACCCCCTTCATATACGTAGTAATTTCTGTTCGTTTTAAGTTTTAATGTTGCTTCTTACTTACAGTTGAAATATCTTGATTTTTTATTTTATTTTAAACAACCCCAGTTTGAGATGGACAGAATTCAGCTATCATAGTCAAAATGAGGCATAAACAATTCTCCAAGTTTTATTTTTACATTTTTTTTAATTTGTCCACGCAGTAGATTAAACTCGTTTTCTCCAAAAATGGCAGACGTTTCCGTTTTTTATTACGGAACTGGACTAACTAAACACAAAAATATTATTATCTCTAACAATTTGACTTATTTTTGATTTGTAAAGCATCGAAAAGGTGTCACGTGGAGCACTTCTCGAAACATTTGGATTAAAAATTTTATCCCCTTCCCCTTCCAGTACCGTTAGTATGAGAAAGATAAAACTAAAAACACAAGAATTGACTAAAAATATTTTAAATTGCAATGATCTAAATGTATAAAGAGGGAGGGGGGGGGGGACAAATAGTTGTCCCGACGCTTTAAAATACTAACTTTTGGATATGATCAACATGTAGTCAGATTCCAGCAACCGGTCCAAATTTTATTTCTCCGGAAGAATGCAAAATATAATTTAGTTTCTTTTGAAGTATTTTTTTTTTTTAATTTTGGACTAGTAACCTTTGAATTAACAAAGTTAGACAAAAAAAAAATTAAAAAAGAATTTATTGATTCATCTGTTGAGGAAAATACAAAATAGGATAATCGAATGCACTTATAGGAAATGACCAAGTTCGGTTACCCAATTTCAGCAAACTTTACTTAAGTCTATAAAGCAATTTTCTCTGCATTCGGTGTTGTAATTCCCCTCGACGAATCATGGTAAAGATCACTTTCTGAACAGATCTCTCCGGATATTTCTGGAAAACAACAATAAAACGATTAGACACTCGAGCATTTTAACAAACTAAAAGAATTCATTAAAGCTTGCATTGGCCGGAGAGCATTCTTTCAGTTTCAACATTAAATCGTCAATCCCAATTCCTCCAGTATTTAAGTGCAAAAAAGTAAAAACAAGGTGATGGATGACAATATTATATTAATGTCATGACTTCTTTCGCGAGTCATGAATTTGTTTTCGCGAATCTTTTTCTTGATCTACAAAGTGACTATAGGGGTTTCATTGATAGCGTATTCATCAATGTATACCGAAAAAACTCTTTCAATCCTTATGTCAGTAGTTCTCATTCTTATCTAGATCCTGTACCCCTTTTTACCCACAAAACATTGTAGGTATCCCTTCTCAGCTACCGGTAGTCAAGGGGCATAGACTGTATAATATTTCTCTCTCTCCTCATTATTGGAGTGGCGGGGGGGGGGGTGCAATTGCCCCCTTACTCCCACCCCGAAAAAAAGACACCCTGGTACTATATATATAAACAAAATTGACAGTCCCAGAGTTTAAGCGTCGTTTTTTTTGTTGGCCGGCCGCGTACCCCCTAAAAAATTGTGTGCACCCCAA
The DNA here is from genome assembly GCF_032884065.1 of Artemia franciscana. Classification (NCBI taxonomy): domain Eukaryota; kingdom Metazoa; phylum Arthropoda; class Branchiopoda; order Anostraca; family Artemiidae; genus Artemia; species Artemia franciscana. The sequence goes on along the minus strand of NC_088869.1, from coordinate 26,640,078 downwards.
GGGGTACGCTTACCACGGTTTGACAACCACTGCCCTATATTAAAGCATAGCAAAGCTCTATAATGTGTCGCTCTACAGTTTTGTCGGAAGTGTCAAACAAGAAAATTTTTCTACCGTGTGGAAGTCACATTTTCCTAAGGGACCTAATACAGATTGGCTACATATTGTTATAGTGAATGGAAGGTAATTTCTTTCTTCATCTATTGATGAATAGAAAATCACAGACAGCTCTACATTTTTTTCTCTTTTTTTGCTTATTTAAAACAAACAGATTACACTGTATTCAGAATAATAGGTGAACAAATATAGTTTCAGCTTAAGGAACTGTAGCATATCAGTAATTTTGTCAAGGAGGAAGGATGAAGTTGATAAACAAAACAAATTCTTTTTTTCAGGACTAACGGGCCCCTTTCTTATACATATCATTAATATAAATAAGAACCACATCAGCCACTTTAGAAAGTCAAAGAACGCTGCCATTACGCTGCATTTAGAATAATAAGTGTACAAATACAGTTTCAGCTTAAGGAACTGTAGCATATCAGTAATTTTGTCAAGGAGGGAGGATGAAGTTAATTAAAAAAAACTGTTTTTTTAAGCACTAACGGGCACCTGTGAAATCGTATGAGCATTGAAATACGTTACTATGCAAAGTTTTCGCAATTATGGCTTTACTTCATCGCCTTGTCAAAACGTGAATGAGTTGGTCACTGGTTGAACGTCACACAAAGGTCCGTCATTTGGGGACAAGTGAAGGACATTCCCACTGTCTTCGCTGAATTCAACTTTTTATATCCTTATATTCTTAATAATATGATTTTAATGACCAGTTCCTCCAAAATGTTAAAGTTCAAAAAGCTAAAATAACGAAAGTATACTATCTAATGCAAAATTCAAAATTCTTTGCAGCCTTCCGGAAGAAAAATAGTAATAATAATTGCACGAATTTTCGTGAATTTTGTTAACTCAACATCTAAAATTCTTTTAACGTCCTTCGGTTTTCTAAAATCTCTATTTTTTTTAATAGAACATTATTTCATAAATAACTAAATTTTTTATCTGCAACTCTTCAAAGACAACACGAATTGCACACAAAAAGCAGACTTTTGAAGGAAAAGTTTTCGAAGGATACATAGCAAAATCTACACATTTAAAAAAAGCTCATTTTGTTGCGAGATCAACACTTTGGTTTTGTCCCGTTTTTTTTTTTTTTTTTTTTTTTTTTTCCTATGCCACCGATCTCAGCTTATTCCTGGAAACTGGTAAGGGTCTAACCTGTGCGGTTTTTACGGAAAGTGTGGACCTCAGGCCGGATTGATGAATATGACATTACATTTTGGAAAGCTCCGTAGAACTCTTGCCTGGGGCCAAAAAGGATGGTTTTTGCTTGTCCTCGAGCCAGAGCCTATGGTGTGCGAAGTGAAGTGGAGTTATATAGCCTATGTCAGAGAGGAGTATCTGAAGTTGTGCAGCCAAGCTTTCGTTTCATCAAACCATGTTTCTGCTTTCGAGTGGAAAGCTCCGTTCTAGCAGGCAAGCAGGCAGGCACCAGTTTCAAATTGAAGATGGACTAAAATCTATAAGTGTTAAATATATGCGGTAGTTCCCCGGCCCCACAGCCAATATATCTTCTTTGAGTGATAAATAGAAAAATTTACAGAAACAAAAAAGTGCGATTTTCCCACGGGTCCGAAAGTGCTGCCATCTACTGTTTCTAGCCATTTCTGTTCGTGATTTCAGCTGACTTTACCATTCTTTTTTTTTTTACTTGGGATTGCAATAGAGAAATGGTATCAGATATACCTCTTAAACTTTTAAAGTTCTCTCATTGCTAAAGAAATTAGAGCTTATCCTTTGCTCCTTTCTAAGTGGTGGTGTTAGAAAGTTGGCCTCCGGCAAAAAAGTCAACTTTTGAACTAAGACAGATAGAATTTTTTTTTCAATGACAATCGATAGACCTTGATGAGCTGATCAAAGTATATGTCATCCATTTTTTGTTACAAAAATTCCTTCATGACATACACCAGTTTGAAAGTTTCAAGGGGTTGACAACTTCAGTGGTAAGGTACACACTTGAACCAAAAATAGGCCGATACCAATTGTGAGATATGTAGGGGACTTCCAAGCAACAGTCGATTATTAGCTTATAATCATCTTTGGCAATGAGGGGTTTGCAACTTTAGCTGATTGGTGTACCTATTATCTGTTTCTGGTGTAATTGATGGTAAGAACAACTTGGTTCCCGATTGTAAGACATGTAGGGGAGTTGTAAGTAATAATCGGCTGTTAGGCTACAATGACTTCAGCGACAAGGGGTTTGGAACTTTTGCTAGTTGGTGTACCCATTATTTGTTTCCGGTGAACTTGGATGTATATCCCGGGAGAGGGACTTGTAAGTAAGAATCGGTTGCTAGAGGAGGCTCACGAGGAACTACAAATTTGTGCAAATTGGTACACATCTATGGAATCAGGGACCCATAAATTTCCTGTAATGACTCGCCATCCAATAATAAGCGATCCTGGATGGCGAGTCATTACAGAAAATTTATGGGTCCCTGATGGTATTTTGATCCTGAAAAGTTACAGATAGCTTTATAATACCAGCTAGATTACATAAGATAATGTTCCAAGTTTCCATCCGTCACGATGTCTACGATTGAAAAGGATAAAGTTCAACCGGCTGCAAAGTGACATTTAGGGGCCTAGTAAGTAATAATCGGCTGTTAGTGTGGACCTCGGGCCGGATTGATGAATATGACATTATATTTTGGAAAGCTCCGTACGACTCTTGCCTGGGGCCAAAAAGGATGGTTTCTGCTTGTCCTCGAGCCAGAGCCTATGGTGTGCAAAGGATAAAGTTCAACTGGCTGCAAAGTCAATTTAGTCCCTTCTTCCAATATTTTTTTTTTTCAACCCTGAGGAATAGCCTTTGATCATCTGATTACTAATTGTGTTATTCTTTGTCTCTCACGGAAGAGGGACTTGTAAGCAAGAATGGGTTGCTAGAGGAGGTTCATGAGGGGCTACAAATTTGTGCAAATTGGTGCACATCTATGGTATTTGATCCTGAAAAGTTACGGATAGCTTTATAATACCAACTAGATTATATAAGATAATGTTCCAAGTTTCCATCCGTCACGATGTCTACGATTGAAAAGGATAAAGTTCAACTGGCTGCAAACTCAATTTAGTCCCTTTTTCCTATATTCTTTTGCTGTTGTTTTTTTAACGCTGAAGAATTTGATCATGTGATTACTGATTGTGTTCTTCTTTGAATATGCCGTTTTGAAAGCTTTGATAGTTTTGACAACTTCAGCATTTAACCGATAGCGAAGAAACAAAACCAAAGTGTTGCTCTCGCAACACTTTAATCGGCAAAGCCGGACAAAGGTTGCCGCAACACTTCACGTTGCCCAGGCAACGTAGGTCTAGTTTTAACTTGTTAGGTGCATTCGCCAAAGTTAGACAAAAATTTTTTTTCTGAGGTTTATTGTGCATTTATAAAAATCCTAAAAACGAATGTAAATCAATAAAAAAAAAACTTATTTTCTGATGGAAGTAAAGATTAACTCCAAAAAAAGAATTTAGACACCAAATAGATATATCAAAAGAATCGAATTTTCATTCTAATTTTAAATATATAAGTTTCATCTAGTTTAGTCCAACCCATCAGAAATTACGAGCCTGAAAATATTTGCCTTACTTTCAAAAAAAGGGGGAAACACCCTCATACAAGTCATTGAATCTTAATGAAAATCACAATATCAGATTCAGCGTATCGAACCCGACTATAGAGGTTTCAATCTCTTATCTGCAAAAATGCGGAACTTTGTAATTTTTGTCAGAAGAAAGATCGCGGATGCATGTTTATTTGTTTTTTGTTGTTTTTTTTTCCATGGGTGATGGTATCGGCCCAGTGATCCTAGAATGTCGTGAGAGGGCTCATTCGAACGTAAATTAGGAGTTCTAGTGCCCTTTTAAGTAACCAAAAAATTGGAGGGCAACTAAGCCCCTCCTCCGCTCATTTTTTCCCCAAAGTCACCGGATTAAAATTTTTAGATAGTAATTTTTAAACATAGTCGAAAAACCTAATAACTATGTCTTTGAGGACGACTTAATCCCCAACAGTCCCCGGGGGAAGGACTACAAGCTATGAACTTTGCCCATTGTTTAAATATAGTATTGGTTATTGGGAAGTATACAGACATTTTCAGGGCGATTTTTTCTGGTGTGTGGGGGGGGGGTCGGTGGTTCGGTATGAGAGCGTTACGTGGGAGGATCTTTGCCATGGAGGAATTTTTCATAGGGGAAGAAAATTTCCATGGCTTTCCCAGCATTATTTAAATTAGAATCAGAAATTTAATTTTTAAAAGTTCTTTCAACTGAAAGTAAGGAGCAACATTACAACTTAAAACGAACGAACAGGTATTGAAAAGGGTTCGCCTCCTTGTCAATACCTCACCCTTTACGCTAAAGTATTTTTTGTTATTGCAAAAGGGCTATTTATTCTAATTAAACGGCTTTTGTAATTCAGGGGACATTCTTAAAGAATTGGAATAAAATTCGAGCTTTAGCGTAAGAGCGAGGTATTGACAAGGAGGTGAAACCCCTCATATTAAGTATTTGAGGGAGTTCACCCCTCGTCAGTGCCTTGCTCATTACGCTAAAATTAGAATTTTGTTAAATCATGGCCGACATAAACAATAATTTGTTTTGTGTTATTTTTGGCCGATCTTACCATTTAAGATTATCTTAAGCAGGTTCATAACTATGATTTTTACGTGATGATCAACCAAAGATATTGCATGTCTTCGGCTTGTGGTTGTTTTTAAATAAATAAAAAACAAGTTTCTTCCAAATGAAAGAAAGCCATTTAGAGAAAGCCATCGAGCCAAAAAAGTAAAATTAATATAAAAATTTCGTTTTGATTATCATGTACGGTGAGCCAAAATCAAAACCTGTATTAATTCAAAAACGCTAAGAAATTTAACTGAAAGTAAGGAGCGACATTAAAACTCAAAACGAACAGAAACTATTCTATATATGAAAGGGGCTGTCCCCTCCTCAGCGCCCCACTCTTTACGCTAAAGTTTAGTTATTTCTCAGTTCTCACAACTCTATTTTTTAAAACAATAAATAATAATAATAAATGATTTTTGTTAACATTCTTTGACTTTTAGGGGGTGTTTTTCCCTATTTTATAAAATAAGGCAAATTTTCGCAGGCTCGTAACTTTTGATGGGTAAAACTAAATTTGTTAAAACTTATATATTTAAAATAAGCGTAAAAATGCGATTCTTTTGATGTAACTATTGGTATCAAAATTCTATTTTTTTAGAGTTTCGGTTACTATTGAGCCGGGTTGCTCCTTACTACAGTTCGTTACCATCAACTGTTTGATTCCAGAATATTTTTTGTCAATCTAAGAAACTTTACGCTAAACTTTGTCTCTTTGTCACAACCCTACTTTTTAAAATAATAAAAAAAACTTTAGCGTAAACAGCGAGGTGTCGAGGAAGGGACAACCCTTTTCATATACGGAATGATTTCTGTTCGTTTTAAGTTTTAATGTCTCCCCTTACTTGCAGTTAAAAAACTTGTTTTTTTATTTATTTAATATCTAATAGAAGCCAAGACGAAACTAGATAATTAGTATAGGTTCCCTATCATAAATAAACCAAAGCAAAGACAACCTTAAAATCTATCACCAAGGCCTTATCCAGTGGGGAGTATGTGGTTTACCCCCCCCCCCCCCGAAAAAAATCAGCTCGTAGCAACGCAGTAAAAATACAAATAAACGAATCATTGATACGTTTTTTATAACCCCCCACAAGAAAATTCCCCCCGAAGAAAAATTCCTGGATACGCCCTTACCTATCACATATCATCCTTAAAACTAGAGAAATTACAACGGATACAAAACTAAACAAGAAAGATGGAAAACAGTGCCAAAACACTTCTGACAAGAGCTCCTGGATCTAGTTCACATTCTTCCACAATGGAATCTTTATAATTGAAATTCAACGAGAATACTTGGCCTAGAAGCAACCAACTCCAAAATCAAAGAAGACAATGCTCCTCTCGGAAAGCAAGGGGCTATGGAATATGAGGTCATAAAACACTTTTTGCCACCATTTTCGAGAACGGGAAATACAAGAAGAATAGCCAAGAAATGAATAAAGTTTTGAGCTGGAAATCAGAATTAAATAGAACTTCTTTTCAGTGGTATAATCAGAATTTATGGGGCATCATGACAGCAAACTCTCCGACTGAATAGCATAAACTTGTTTATTTAAAGAGAATCACAAAATGAAGCAATAAATTCTGATGACGTTAAATCACATGAAAAGAGTAAGAACCAATGTAAATTAAATTGATTTAAATGGTGAAAAGAAAAAAGAAAACTTTCTAGCTTTCTTCAGAGAAGGTTTTCATGGAGAAAAAAGGAAAGAAAATTAAGACACACGAGGTGTGTACTAAAAATACGTAAAGTGCGTATGAAATTCCCATAAATGTCTTTCCCTAATAAACCTTTACCAATAAGATGGCTTAAAATAACAGTTACCATTTCTAAATCGGCTTCAACTGGCGATTCTTCCTCATTTGAGTTTTTTTTATTTTTTATCTTTTTTAATTTCCGGTTACAATGGGCTAAACGTTCGTTATTCACTTGCTTCTGATGGCACGGCCAGAAGTTAAGTCTGAGGGTGCAACAATGATCGAACGTCACAGCCCCGAATAATCATGGAAGCATACAATCTGTATAACTGAAGAGAAAAATTGTATCCGTGACCCTCCAATTCCCCGCCCCTCTAATCACCAACATCTTTTCTTTTTTTTTAGAAAGGTAGGCATTGTTTGGAACAGAATTAGAGCGGAATAATTTTCTATCTGTATGATTGGGGAGCCCCCCCCCTTAATTGGAACCACTGCAGTCCCTCCCACCAAGTCGCAGCTAAGGCCAAAAAACTCGTTGCTTCAAGCAGCAGCACCGGATTTCTTTTCACCAATCGGCTTGAAATTCATAGGACAAGTACTTTGGGTCAATATGACATGGTGTGCGGGTCTCCTTGAAACTTATGGAGCAAGGAATTTGGGCCAAGAGGACAAGGGGATGCATTTGAGAGGTATATATCGCTCGTGAACCCCACCTACCTTCCCCACTAAAGTTTCCAGATTCACTTGTAATTTCACACTTGCGCCACTAGTCTACCATATTTGTCTTCAATGAATTTCAAGGTGAAGCGATTTGTCATTATGTAAGCGGCTACGCACGACTATAAATAACAATACAACGCATTGACGTAGTTTCGCAATTCGGCAGTCACTCTCTTAGACATAGAATCAAATTCAGTTTACAACTAAGTAGATGACAAATAAACAATAGATGTTTGAAACAAAGTAATATAGCGTTGGCTTGTAAACCTATTGCATTTAAAAGTGACAAAACTGGTTGACAGAAAATAAAAAAGTAAAGTCCATTTTAAGCAGAAAAAGCTTTTTTGAGACCATCTTTACAGGACGAATAATCGTAATTCAGCATTATTACTAACCATAAAACATATCAGAATCCGTTTAAATAATACATTTTCGTTCAAAAGACGAAATGGCTTTTCCATGGGGAGGGGAAATTGTCACTGCTTAGATACATAGACGGATTTGCAAATAGATGTTGTGAAGTTTGAAGCCACAGTAGGTCCAAATAAGCACAACGGGAGACAAAAATGACCAGTAATAAGACTCTACAGAGTGTTTCCATACAGAATAAGATTAAACTTGTACACATACACCATAACACATCACGAACAAGTAAAAAAAAAACTAGGCAAATACTGAGCTTTTAAACTCGCATTCGTAAGAAATCAAGCATTCGTAAACAAAGAATCCAACAATAAATCAGACACAAAAATCTCACGCAAATCTCCAAACATAATAAATATACAGGAATGAAAATTTAATAATCATTGATAATTGAAAACGATCAACAGCTAGCATACCTGAGAACTTATCTGTAACTGTCTGGGTTTAACCATGGCTGGGAAATTGAAAATTAGCTTTACAAACCTGTCTAGTAAAATCTTGAACAATGCTAGCCTCAGAGACTTGAGTACCTATTGCAAAACGTCTTTTCAGCTGCTTCTCAATCCGTACCAGCATCTCGTGATCTTCTTCGGATGTAAAACCTTCAGCTCCTAAAACAAAACAAAAATTACACTTAAAACAGGCTTATAAATTTTGAACGTTTAAAAATGAAAACAAAAGGACGAAAAAAAAAAGTAAAAGTTTCCACATAATATCTCTTTTAGTCTTTTGTTAGTGTTGCGAAGCAGTACTACTGTTTATGTAGTTTTTATTTTAACGATAGTCAGCTGTCTGAAGTGATATGAAAAGTCAATTCAAAATATTCCTTAATTCCATTTTGTGCACCACCAACTGTTTGACATACGTCTTTATACAGACGCAAAAATCTTTATTTTGAGTAATGTCCCATGGCATTTATTATAAGCATCCCATAATTAGGATAAGATTTTCCAGCCTCTGCACTTGCCAGGGATGGCAATTAGAGAGCAAAAATTTACCCCTTAGAAAAATACCTCCTCCTTTGTATCTTTGTTTAAAAAAAAGCTAGATTTAGAATATCTACACACAAAAAATTTCTTGCGTGAACTTGGGTAAGGGAAACGCATTTCCACAGGGGGGAATTCCACAAGTAGGAGGAGTCCGCAGGCCGGATACCGTTTTTATGTTTAAAATTTACTTTACCAAGCGAGGCTCCGGTATAACTTGGAAAAGGTGTTTCAACTTTCGAAAACTACCATAACACAAATTATTAAAGCCTTATTAAAAATGCAGCAAATTTTTTTTTACACTCAAAATTTTTTACAATTACACTCCGCAGGGGGGGGGAGAAATTTTGGTACTTTTGTATTATGAGCCGGTTTCTTCTTTAGTTTCTTTCAGCTTAGCGCGAGACAAGACAAAGACAAGTGACAAAATATATGGGATATATATAATTTGAGCTATATATTTCCATATAAGGGGGGGGGATGAATTATTTGGACAATTTGAAGTCAGAATACAATTCTCACTTCATAATATTACCTAGGACATTTTGTACCTAACACTTTTTGCGTGCAGACTCGCTACACTTTACCCCCCCCCCCAAATGTACAAATCTATGGCCCAAATTTGTTTTTAAAGTAACGAAGAAACTAAGGAAAAAACAGCTTTGTTCTCGAATTTACACAAACTTGAGTGAGTGGCGCATAATACATAAGTACCAAGATTTCTTACCCCTACGGAAATCAAAAACACAAAACTCAAATAAAATTCTCAAATCTGGAAAGCCTTATTTTCCGCGGGGGCATTTTCCGCGGAGGGGGGATTTTTTTGCAGCCTCCGTGTGGCAAGTGTGCCATAATTCGTTTTCAGAGAGTTTACCAAAACAGAAGTAAGCTGGTGAACGGGCATTAAAGATGTAAGAACCTTAAATATGTTCCTTAAATAGGTTAAAATCCTTAAATAGGTTCGTTTCACAGATCTATTCAATATCTGCAAAAGAGAACATTATTCCCTAACACAGAATACTTGGCACAACAAACATGTTAACATATCATCAATCACGAATGTTATTCTTAGTAGATGCATTGCTAGAAAAGTCTCTGGTTTTGTTTATAAATATTTCTTCCTTTAGAACAACGACAATCAGAAGAATAGAAGTCTTAAATGAAAGGAAAAATAAGAAAATCAGCGACTTGATGCAAAAAGAAATAAATAGAGAAGGTCATCCCCTGTCAAGACTGATAGAATCTAAATCTCAGACGTGAGTTTCAAACAGTTCGTGGTAACGAACTGTAGTAAGGAGCGACCCGGCTCAATAGTAACCAAAACTAAAAAAATGGAATTTTGATACCAATAGCTACATCAAAAGAATCGCATTTTAATGCTGATTTTAAATATATAAGTTTAATCAAGTTTAATCTTACCCATCAAAAGTTACGAGCCTGAGAAATTTTGCATTATTTTAGAAAATAGGGGAAAACACCCCCCTAAAAGTCATAGAATCTTAACGAACATTACACCATCAGATTCAGCCTATCAGAGAACCCTACTGTAGAAGTTTCAAGCTCCTATCTACAAAAATGTGGAATTTTGCATTTTTGCCAGAAGGCAGATAACGGATGCGTGTTTATTTGTTTTTTTTTTTTCAGGGGTGATCGTATCGACCCAGTTGTCCTAGAATGTTGCGATAGGGCTCATTCTAATAGAAATGCAAAGTTCTAGCGCCCTTTTTAAGTGACAAAAAATTGGAGGGCACCTAGGCCCCCTCCCACGTTAATTATTTTCCCAAAGTCAACGGATCAAAATTCTGAGATAGCCATTTTATTCAGCGTAGCCGTAAAACCTTATAACTATGTCTTTGGGGACGACTTACTCCCCCACAGTCCCCGTGGGAGAGGCTACAAGTTACAAACTTTGACCAGTGGTTACATATAGTAATGGTTATTGGGATGTGTACAGGCATTTTCACGAGGACTTTTTGGTTGGGGGAGGGGTTGAGAAGAGGAGGATATGCTGGGGGAACTTTCCATCAAGGAATTTTACATGGGGGGAGAAAATTTCCATGAGGGGAGCGCAGGATTTACTAGCATTATTTAAAAATCAATGAAAAAATTAATATGAAAAAGTTTTTTCAGCTGGAAGTAAGGAGCAGCATTAAAACTTAAAACGAACAGAAATTATTACCCATATGAGGGGCTCACCTCCTCCTAATGCCTCGCTCTTTACGCTAAAGTATTTTTAGTAATGTCAACTATTTATTCCACGGCTTTTGCGATTCAGGGGTCATTCTTAATGAATTGGGACAACATTTAAGATTTAGTGTAAAGAGAGAGGTACTGACGAGGGGGCGAACCCTCTCATATATGTAATAAAACAAGAGAATAAAAATTTCTTTACATAAGCTAATTTATAAGTTACGTATATCTTTTACCAATAAAAAGATTCGTAAAAAATTAAAATTTCTAGTTGCCTTTTTAATAAACCAAAAAATTGGAGGGCAACTAGGCTTCCTCCCCCGCTGTTTTTTTCTCAAAATCATTCGATCAAAATTATGAGAAAGCCATTTAGCCAAAAAACAATAAATATGCAAATTTCGTTTTAATTATTCCTCTGCGGAGAGCCAAAATCAGAACATGCATTGATTCAAAAACGTTCAGAAATTAAATAAGAAAAACAAGTTTTTCCAACTGAAAGTAAGGAGCGACATTAAAACTTAAAACCAACAGAAATTACTTCGTATACGAAAGGGGCTGCTTCCTCATCAGCGCCCCGTTCTTTACGCTAAAGTTTTTTACTGTTTTAAAAAGAAGAGTTGAGAGAAAGAGTCGAACTTTAGCGTAAAGAGCGGGGCGTTGATGAGGAAGCAGCCCCTTTCATATACGAAGTAATTTCTGTTCGTTTTATGTTTTAATATCGCTCCTTACTTTCAGTTGGAAAAACTAGTTTTTTTTATTTAATCTCTTAAAGATCCGCCTTCGAACTTTTATCGTAGCTGAACACAAAACATCCTGACGACTCAAAAGAGAGATATAGATACTATAGGAAACATAAGAAACAAAAGATAAGGCACAGAATATGGGTCAATAGGAAACTATCAAAAACTTATTCTATATGAAAATCTTCAATAGTAAAACAATGAGCTTAGATAAAAAGACAAAAAATATATTGTTGGTTGAGAATATATTCTGCCAGAGAAATATTCTACTTGTGTTACGAAGCAACATTACTGCTTTCACAGCGTTTTTTTTCTCGTGATCAGCGATCGGTAGCTGCTAAATGGTAAGAGATGCAAACTTGAAATTTTTCCTGGGTATGGGAATCTTGAAAGGAGGTAGAAAAAGTCAGTGAGAGTTTGTAAAATTTGCAGCAGTATCCAGAACAAAACACGTTTCCCCCCATATGTTGTACATGGTGCCAAGACAAAACTATCCGAGCAGGGAAAGTAAACTTTTCCAGAACAACTTTATGTCGTACTCCTACAAAACATTAAGTTATCTCTCTGTGAGCCGGGTAACAAAATACCGTATCTCTTCTAGATCTCTTGGAAATAATTCTGAAACACTCGATCTTGATTACCCAATCTGATTTTTCGGGCAGTTTTCTGAATTTTTTAATTTGATGCCGTTTTGCATTTTAGTTGAGTAAACAGAATGAAAAGCACGCAAAGCGTCTTGAACTTCCTTATAGATAAAATTATTTCGTTCGCTTAGAAATAATTTTAAAGTTGTCACGACGCTTCAACTGAGGATTATTTGGCACACACAGAGCTTATTTAAGAAATTCTGTAAATTACGCGATGAACTTATCAATAATGACTTATAAATTGAAACTTGACTATAAGTTGAAACTTGCGTAAACCATTCGAATATTTTAAGTTTTTTACGAACACAGTCCCCTCACCCTCAAGTTAGTGCACACACGATAATATCAAATAGAATCTGCAACAAGGTACTTCTACAATGATCATATGAATTAAATTAAATAATGCCTACATAGCACTGTGTTCATATGCGTTACAAAGTGATTCATATTAACTTTGTATATATATTAACTAAAATAACAATGTTTCATAAACTCTAACACTTCAATTAAGTGAAAGTTTGACATGAGGGCCAAGATATTTGGTCGAAAAATAACTGACGACTGAATATCAAGTATAAAATGAAAGTTGTTATATTGAAACTACAAAATTATCATGTTTGGGAACTATCAGAAATATTACTCCCACAATACTGAGCAATCGTAGTCCCAAATAAAATTACCCGAGTCGGAGAAAGATTCATAAACGTAGAACTTTTTTTTGAACATAGAACAGAACTTTGAATTATGTGTTTAAAAAGTTGAAACAACTGCGATTTCTCCAGGGATCGCAACTTTAGCACTTTGTGAAAAATAAAAATAAACAACAGCCGTAGTTCAGTATTTTTGTTTAAACTATGACTGATTTGTCTTTTATTTTTTGTTAATTTATATGTTCGTTTTTTGTTTTTGTAGAAGAGCTTTCAAATAAATATGGCCTTATTTTAAGCATATTTTATAATAAACGAGAAACAAATTGTTTTCCATTGTTTTCCCTCATCTCGAGAATCCAGTCAGCTTCACCCGCTCAGGCAGCCAACATGTGTTCCTCAAAAGAAAGCAGAGTCACACACCACTCGCTGGCCATCAGCGACAAGCACCACTTGATCCTATGAACAGTTACAAGCTAGATAACTTCTTCCTCCCATCTAGGGGGAGTAACCCCTCCCATGAGCATGGTTGTGGTAGCCATTACTGACTTCAGTATACCCAATCTCGGCAGCATATTCCAGAAAATACCCTACCACATGATCAAACACTCTGCAGGACGGTTACTGAGATCAGCACGTCTTCCGTCCGTTTTTCCTTTTTTTATGTAGCTGCTACCCGATTTTCCAAGATGAATGTATTTTCTTTAGGCCAAACTTAACATTTTTTCTCCCATTTGACCACCGAACTATTCTATATATATATATATATATATATATATATATATATATATATATATATATATATATATATATATATATATATATATATATATATATATATATATATATATATATATATATATATATATATATATATATATATATATATATATATATATATCTATATATATATAAAAATAAGTTGTCTGTGTGTGGATCTGTGGATCAGGTGACGTCAAAACTGAAAAAACTAAAAAAAGGCAAAAACTACAAAAAAAACTAAAAACTAATAAAAAAAATAAAAAAGCTAAAAAACTAAAAAAACTAAAAAAAGGCAAAAACTACAAAAAAAAACTAAAAACTAATAAAAAAGCTAAAAAACTAAAAAAACTAAAAAAAGGCAAAAACTACAAAAAAACTAAAAACTAATAAAAAAAAATAAAAAAGCTAAAAAACTAAAAAACTAAAAAAACTAAAAAAAGGTAAAAAACTAAAAAAACTAAAAACTAAAAAAAACTAAAAAAAAAGGAAAAAACTGAAAAATAAGCTAAAATAAAGGTAAAAACCAATAAAAAACTAAAAAAAAAAACTGAAAAAACTAAAAAAAGGCAAAAACTACAAAAAAAACTAAAAACTAATAAAAAAAGTAAAAAAGCTAAAAAACTAAAAAAACTAAAAAAACTAAAAAAAGGTAAAAAACTAAAAAAAAATAAAAAATAAAAAAAAACTAAAAAAAAGGAAAAAACTGAAAAATAAGCTAAAATAAAGGTAAAAACCAATAAAAAACTAAAAAGAAAAAAGGAAAAAACTAAAATAAATTTTCATCTAAAAAACTAAAAAAAACTAAAAAAGGTAAAAACTAAAAGAACTAAAAAAGAAAAAAATTAATGACGACACTCAAAGAGAAAGCGACCAGGACAAAAGGAATGTTCGATTAGCAATCAACAAAGCACCGGGACACAGGGAGTATAAATGAAAAAAGCTAAAAAACTAAAAAAACTAAAAAAAGGCAAAAACTACAAAAAAAACTAAAAACTAATAAAAAAATAAAAAAGCTAAAAAACTAAAAAAACTAAAAAAACTAAAAAAAGGTAAAAAACTAAAAAAACTAAAAACTAAAAAAAAACTAAAAAAAAGGAAAAAACTGAAAAATAAGCTAAAATAAAGGTAAAAACCAATAAAAAACTAAAAAAAAAACTGAAAAAACTAAAAAAAGGCAAAAACTACAAAAAAACTAAAAACTAATAAAAAAAGTAAAAAAGCTAAAAAACTAAAAAAAACTAAAAAAACTAAAAAAAGGTAAAAAACTAAAAAAATAAAAAATAAAAAAAAACTAAAAAAAGGAAAAAACTGAAAAATAAGCTAAAATAAAGGTAAAAACCAATAAAAAACTAAAAAGAAAAAAAGGAAAAAACTAAAAAAAATTTTCATCTAAAAAACTAAAAAAAACTAAAAAAGGTAAAAACTAAAAGAACTAAAAAAGAAAAAAATAAATGACGACACTCAAAGAGAAAGCGACCAGGACAAAAGGAATGTTCGATTAGCAATCAACAAATCACCGGGACACAGGGAGTATAAATGACGACCAGGACATAAGTAAAAAAAAAAACTAACAAAACTAAAAAGAAGGTAAAAACTACAAAAAAACTAAAAAGAAAAAAAAACTAATAAAAAAACTAAAAAATCTAAAAATCTAAATAAACTAAAAAAGAAAAAAAAGGAAAAAAATAAAGGAGAAAAACAAAACTAAAAAACGAATGTATATACAGACCGGGACACCGGGATACAAATGACGACCGGGACACAGGGAATATAAATGACGACCAGGACACAGGGACACAACTACAACGGGGACACCGGGGGAAACAGGGGGATATAAATGACGACCGGGACACCGGGACAGGGAATGGTCGATTAGCAATCACCATCAACAAAGCTCAAGGGCAATCATTAGAATCATCAGGTATAGATCTGAATACAGATTGTTTTCCCATGGACCATTATATGTTGCATGTTCAAGAGTCGGTAAACCTGACAATCTATTTATATGCAAAGACAATGGGACAGCAAAGAAGGTTGTATATTCGCAAGTTTTACGTAGTTAAAACCATATATATATATATATATATATATATATATATATATATATATATATATATATATATATATATCTATATTCACAGGTGGGACATAGGGACACAACTACAATGGCGCGTAACTATTATGGCGCGTAACGACTTACGCGCGCGGGGAGGCTTGGGGGGGGCGCGAAGCGCCCCCACCAACTAGGTGTTGGGGTGGCGCGAAGCGCCACCCCAACAGCTAGTATATATATATATATATATATATATATATATATATATATATATATATATATATATAGAGAGAGAGAGAGAGGGAGGGGGGAAGGGAGAGAGAGAAGAAAATAAATTAGATAACAGAAATCTTTGCCCTTGAAGGAAAAAAAAAAAAAAAAACAGAATAATGAGCCTCCCTAACGACTTCTAATGATTCCTAATTCCTGGAAGAAAACATAGTGATGCGTGTCTAAAAATGTCTCTCTAAAGAGGAACTGTTAAATAAAACAATTTGCCTATTTAATGTGTTTCCTTTCTTCAAAAGAAACCATACAAAACTTATAAAAATGCTGGGTTACATGGAGGACCTTCCCCTCCAATTAATCCGAGAGACCCTCTTTCCAGTAAAATAGTATAAATGTGGCTTACTGGGGTAAGGGGGCAGATATAAGCACTTTTCACACTATACTAAAAATGGCTTAGCTGATTATAATTGTTGTTGCAATTTCAAGGAAAATTAGTACCTCAAATTACAATGGACCGTTGACAAATATTATACACTGAAGACCTATGGGTGCTCCTGGGTGGTATTGGTGCAAGACTACAGGTGCCCCCTTCCAGGAGGGAGGCCAGAGAACCACAATATTAAAACACTGGAGCTTTTACATTTTTGACATTGGAATTTATATGAAAAATGAAGCAAATTCAGTGCGACATTTTTTTTTTCAAAAAAGCGCAGTCCAAAAGCTAAAAGCATTGCAGAGTTATAGTAAAAGTAAGTCTTTAAGAAGCTTCTGAACTGTTTGAGCCCTGTAATTTCCACTAAAATATGCTTTATTTTTCAAGTTGGACTTAAACATACAATGAGTTAGTATTTGAAAATTTGAAGATCCCCCCCTGAAAACCTTTCAAGGGGATATAAGAAAACCCTTACACCTCACATGTTTTTTTGGAAGCTTCTTAATACCAATAAAAAAAAATAAAAAAAATGAATAAAATCGAAACCAAATTTGATTTAATTTATTTTATTCATTACCTTTTTTTCGTCTCCGGATGTTTATCCCATGTATATAAAGCGCAAAAACGCCAAAACACGAGCTTGATTGTAAGCATAAAACCGAGTAGCTTATGTTTTCGAAGTAGGCTAACAAAGATTTAAATTTAGACAAAAAACGTCCTTGACTTAATTTTAAATATCGCTTATACTAATCATAATTTCAAACAGGAAATATATTACCAAATGTTGGTTTACCAGCTTATTAGTAAATTTGGTGGAAATTGTAAAATGTAAGAAGAAAAATGCCTGACTCATTTTTAAGTAATTGATTTCTATAGTCTAATTTTCCCCGCAATATAATTTCCATTGTCAAAGCTTATGAAATGTAGATGTCTCTAAAATTAGTTTCCACCGACAGGTTTAGAATCATCAATCAAACAATGAAATCATCTTTAAATAGACCCACTTTTATCTCTGAGCCCAAGACAATCGATCATTAAGTTTACTTGAATTTCCTACATTTTGGATGATCCCCAAAAACTTTAGGCGCGTCTTCAATAGATCAACTTAAACGGTTAGCCCCACATTTTGCAAAATCCAATAGCCTCACGGAAATCCGCCTGACACAGCGAGAGATAAGGGTGGAAGAAGCAAAGGAAAATCACTAAACTAGCAAATTAACACTAAAAAAGAATAGAAAAAAGAATTTATGGGTTTTTAACAACTGATAAGGCTGCCACATCGTTTTGTCGGAAACTTGACGCTCACTTGACGCTCAATTGATTTCTGGAAGAGCTATTCGAAAGGAAATAATGCAAAACATGAGCCAGCATAACAAGTGGCCGTTCATTAGATTACTTCATGTAGAAAAGACGAAAAGTAAGGGGCAGATAGGAGAGGGATATAGAGGGATGGAGAGTGAGTGAGGGGGGAGAGAAGAGCAGTACCCACAAAAATATTACCTTACATGTTGATTTGAAATATGTCATTGCGAAAGTTATCAAGATTAAATTCAACTTAAGGTCCATAATATTTACAACTTCTTGTGCCATTTGATGGATCAAAATTACTAAGCAAAACTTCCACTGATAATCATCATCGTAAATATCATTTAAGCGTAAGAGGCTACCGTTTGATCTTTGACCCGCTATACGAACAATTGGAAAGAGAAGCGTAAAAAGAGAAAAAAAATAATAGTAGGCAAAACAACGCTTGACGGAAAACAAGAACTGAAACAATAATATAGCTAGGAATGCCAACTTACAACTTTGGATTCAAATCTCTGATTGGGGATGAAAAAACTTCATTGTCTCATTGTTCTAAAATGACAGATCTTTCAAAAGGATAGAAATATTGGTCTTATTTGCTGTTTCAACTTCTTTTCAAAAGGACTGTCAACAGCAATTTTGGAACAAGATATACATAGCTATAATCAATAGCCTCAGAGACAGTTAAGTGCAATTTATTTTGAGGGAAAAAACTTCAAAAAAATGAATTATAAGAAAAATATAGGAAACTTCGGAAAAGTCGTAAACTTATCAACATTTTGGAAAGCTTTGGCCCAAAAGTATCAGAACATTTAGAACATCCAAGTAATCAAAAATAAAGCATAGAAAAATGATATCTTAAGATAAGCATATAGAACAATTCGAGGATGTAAATACCAAAATTCATTCCACAAAAAAAGAAAACTTTAGTGAGGCAGTCTAACAGAAGAGTAGTACATTAAAAAGCTAAACTACAATATAATTCAAAATTGACAAAAATTAAAAGTTAAACTAAACTATGTTTGAACTTAACAATAAAATTGAAATAATTCGATCAAGCATTTATGTATTGATAACAGTGCGTGTATTCTGCCCACTATGGAATATTCGGGTGGTTATTGATTAACACATTGATATACTCTATTGCAAAATCTTGATTTACTGTTCAGCAAACTATCAGCTAAAGTGTTTCTGTCTCTGGGAGACGGGGGATTATGATGTATGCAAAATATAGAAAATCCATAAAATTTAGAATGTTCTTCCTAAATAGTAAATCATCGATTCTACTCCTTTTTGTCACTCAGTTTTTTTTTTAAGTAGCTTTTATAGTATTTTCAAGCATATTAATAGTATATGGTATGATATATGTAAAATATAGAAAAATCCATAAAATTTAGAATGATCTTCCTAAATAGTAATTCATCGATTCTACTCCTTTTTGTCACTCAGTTTTTTTTAAATAGCTTTTATAGTATTTTCAAGTATATTTATAGTATATAGTATGATATATGTAAAATATAGAAAAATCCATAAAATTTAGAATGATCTTCCTAAATAGTAAATCATCGATTCTACTCCTTTTTATCATTCAGTTTTTTTAATAGCTTTTATAGTATTTTCGAATCAGCCATTACTTTCCCAATCTTATCCCTAGAAAGCAAACACTCTTAGCCACTTAAAAAGCAGTCTTTCCGTACGGAAAATCCTAATTTGCCGATGGACATTTTCAAAGGTTACTGGTACTTAAAGAGGAATTGTTTCATCTCATCTTTTTATTCCTTCTTCTTTTTAAGAGCAAGGGAGGTTTTGAGTCACGATTATAGCAGCAACAAGACAAAGACTCCAGATGATGAAAAAACAAGTAGTTTTTGTCAGTTCAAGGAATATATAAAACTAAAGCCGTAGTAACAAGACTAAACATACTTTCGTTGGTAGAAAACTTATTACACTGCAAAATTTTACTTAAATACAGATCAGATATATTTTTTTGATTGGTACTTGTTAAATATCCTCAGTCCACTCAAGTTCTTGATCTGTATGATCTGAGAAAAACTATTTTGTCTGTCTGCAGAAAGTTAGCTTAGTCTAATTGAGAAGAGCTACGATGTAAATATATCTTTTTTAAATATTTAATACATAAGAGGTGATTAGGTTAGGTATTTAACATAATACGTTCTCCGTGGCCTGCTTTCCATAATTCTCGGCAGTAGTTTCCATAATTGTGTTTCTAAAGTATTATATTTTCACCATATTTTGGTATATTTCATTATGATTAGCCTAACTTCACTTCTTGGGTGAGGTCAGGATATTTAACAAGCAACCAATGTTTTATCCTGACCCCTCCTTGATGAGTGAAAACAACATTTTCTTCTTTTTTTCGCAAGATATATTTGTGATTTCATATTCTATAAATCGTAGGAAAACTGGAGCTTCTTTTGCCTTGAATTGTGGCAAATTATATCAACTTGGGTCAGTAGCCCCTAACAGGTTATTTTCCAAAGCCTCCCTTTTCCCCACTGAAATCAATAATCTACCTAAATAATTTGTAAGAGTCTGTAAATTTCAGCTCTGATGACAATCGGGTGACGTTATACAACGGGCATTTCTCAATCCAAAAGAATATTTCTTATTACACATTCAGCCCATTTCCAACCTTGCAAACAAATATAATCTACGTTTGTTAATTTTATTATATTCATGCTGTTAAGCAGACTCTGCTGCTTGTCTCACATTACACACATCCTTGCATCCTTAGAAAAAGATCATTTATAGCGGAACCACGGACACCAAAAAAAAACTTGTTTTCTATAGAGCACGTCAAAAAGACTAACCTAAATATTAATTTTAAACACCAAGTTTAACGATAGCGTGCCAAAATTAGCGAATGTTGCAATAAATTAGCTCATATTTAAAGAGATGTTACAAAAACAAATTCAAAATCGTACATAGACACGTCAAAGCGAAACTCATTAATAGGAATATTTGTTAAACAAATGACGTGATTAGAACAGCATCAAATAATCAAAGCATCAATAAACAGATTACGGCACTGGACTTTTACAGTCCCTGCCGACGAAGCTGAGTTCGTTTCATATTTTATAAATTCCAAAAACACAAACTTATTTCAAATCTCTCAGATATGTCGCCCGTTCAAAATGAAATTTGACAAAAACAGTCAGTTAATGCTGATATTCTATTTCACAAATCTTAATTTAGCCATCGTGAGAAGAATGCAATGAAGTTAGATACGAAATCGATATTATATAGATTGTGAACAAAGCTAAGTGATTATCTATTCTTTATAGTAATACCATGTATTTTTTATCAATACATTCTGTCCTTTTTTTTAAGTTTTTTAGGTTTTAAAATACATTCTCTATGTTCTTTATTCTTGAAGGCTAAATTTCAAAAGTGAATGTGAACGTGAAAGAAGGTATGCTTTTAGAACCGGCGAATCTTAATCCATTCAAAATAAAAGGTTAGCAAGCTCTTCGACTAGCAAATGCTGGCAGCAATAGCTGCTACCTAGTAATTAAATATAAAAAAAGTGTTTTTAACTGAAAATAAGGAGCACCATTAAAACTTAAGACGAACACAAATTACTCCGTATATGAAGGGGGCTGTTCCCTCCTCAATGCCCGATCTTTACGCTAAAGTTTGACTCTTTCTCTCAGCCCTAATTTTTCAAAAAGTAAAAACTTTAGCGTAAAGAGCGGGGCGTTGAGGAGCGAACATGCTCATTCATATACGGAGTAATTTCTGTTCGTTTTTAAGTTTGAATGTCGCTCCTTGCTTTCTGTTAAAAACACTTGTTTTTTTTATTTAATTTCTGGAGGTTTTTAAATTTATGCATTTTTTTGATTTTGGCTCACCGCACATGAATAATTAAAATGAAATTTGCATATAAATTTATTTTTTTGGCTAAATAGCTTTCTCATAGTTTTTATTGGACGATTTTGAGAAAAAAAGGAGCAAGGGAGTAGGTCTAGTTACCTTCCAAAAAGGCAAATGGAACTTTCATTTTTTTTTACGAACGTTTTTATTAGTGAAAATATACGTAAATTACGAATTAACTTACGTAACGAACTTCTATATTCACATTTTTTTTATCACATACATGAGAGGGTTCGCCCCCTTGTCAATACCTCGCTCTTTACACTAAAACTTAAATTTTGTCCCAATTCCTTAAGAATGACCCTTGAATAACAAAGGCAGTAGATTAAATAGTTGAAATTAATAAAATTACTTTAGCGTAAAGAGTGAGTTATTAGGAGGAGGTGAACAACAATATACGTAATAATTTCTGTTCGTTTTAAGTTTTAATGCTGCTCCTTTCTTTCAGTAGAAAAACCTTTTTCATAATTATTTTCTCACTGTTTTTTTTCAATGCTTAAAAAATCCAGCACCCTCTTCATGGAAATTCTCTTCCCCCATGACAAATTCCTCCATTGAAAAGTTCCCCCCACATAAGCCCCTCCCATCACGCCCCCTCCTCCAACCGAAAAAATCCCCTGACAGCGTCTGTACACTTCCCAATAACCATTACTATATGTAAGCACTGGTCAAAGTTTGTAACTTGCAGCCCCTTCAAGGAGACTGTGGGGGAGTAATTTGTCACCAAAGACATAGTTATTAGGTTTTTCGACTATGCTGAATAAAATGGCTATCTCAAAATTTTGACCCAGTGACTTCGGGAAAAAAAATAAGCGTGGGAGGGGGCCTAGGTGCCCTCCAATTTTTTTGGTCACTTAAAAAGGGCGCTAGAACTTTTAATTTCCGTCAGAATGAGCCCTATAGTTTACAGCTCGAATCTTTGAACATATGGAAAGTTACCTTTTTGTGTGGGCTGCAGTGACCCCACCTCCGCACATACTTCTTTCTCTTGTTTCGGTCAACCGTGATCGTGTTGATTTCATGGCTGTGGTATACCGGAAAGGGCTCATTTGAACGAAAATAAAATAAACTGTGTCTTGTTCAGCTAACAAAGCAAATTGCAGCACAACAAAGTACTATTTTCTATTCATTTATGAAAACAAAACACCGATTTTAGCCGAAATAGGGCTAAAACACCAGCGAGTGACAATTATGAGAGAGACAATCGATTTATCATGGTCGATTATTTACACAACATCGCACTCATCTTGAAAACCAACAAAAATCAATTTTTACTGTTTTTCATCGGGATGTTTTTATTTCTTATTTAAGTCGTAGATTATCATGATAGGGTTCGCTTGAACGAAAACAAATAGTTCAATGTTTTTACGTTACGATAAAATCTTGTCAATACATAGAATCCTTTTCTGCCACAAAACCACAATTTCCGACCAGATTAGGCAAAACGCCAATAAATGAAAATTAGGAGACATTCATTCCGTTTTTCATGGTAAAAAATCCTTAACTGAAGGTTTAAACTCCCTAATCTTGAAAACTTCCGTTTTCAAGGAAGCATCAAAGACTGCCAGATTCAAAATATGGGTAAATGAAAATCCGTGAAAACATTATTATTAGTTCCTTTTTTTTTACAAATATAACACTTGTTTCCTCATCTTCATAATAGTTTACACTGTTTTAGCACAGTGGATTGATGTTCTACTTGGCAACACGGGACCCAGGGTTCGATCCCCACTGCAGCAAGGTTAGGCAACAAGCTTATTACTTGTTTCCGTAAAAAAAAAACGACCCAGCAACTGGAATGTCGATTCCACGCCCTATGCGTCCGCCAACAATGACTCTGGGGGATCTTTATCGAATGAAATTTATTTCATTCGATATTTACCACGAATGAAACGTCGCATTCCGTGTTCCAAATCGTTTTCTTCATAAATTGACCTGCCGAAGGTTAAATTGCATAAACAACTTTTCTAACTGTGCTTTCTAGACTTCTATACCATTTGACAATTTTAACAGAGATCAAGTTAGAAACGCTGTCCTAGAGCTTAGTAAACTATGGCCTATATTTAACAGAATTTTGGTTCCAAATGTTGTACATAATCTCCTCTCAGAGATACAAATAGCGAACATCAATTTTACATCTAGGCAGTTTTTAGGCTAGAAAGTCAGTGATAAACAATAAATCTTAGTCTACAGTGAAACACTTGTCTACAGTGACTGATTCTTCCTTTTGCCGAATTGATTAGAAAGAAATATGAAAATGATTGGACATATGGATGCTCTCTCTAGTAAAGCACTGAACAAGTAATTATTGATCGATTGAAGACTGGTATTACCGACGGACTAAGAAAAAGGTGGAAATTCAATGACTTATTTTAAAATCTTCGTAAGTGATAGAGGGGACTCTCACTTGGTTATCTCCAAATGCTAAATGTATAACCGCTTAGTAACAAGACCACCAAAGGCTAATCTAAGTTCAGATTAGCAACACATCAGATACCGTTTATCCGGGCAAGTAGGTGATACAATAACCAGAAATAGTTAAGATAATAAAAACGCAAAGTTTATCGACGATCTGAACAAGATATGCTCAGAAATTCTGTGAAATTTAGGATTTCGGAAGGGGGTGGAGGCCATCCCTGTTCGTACGTGCCTGTTACCAGAATATTTATTTTTCCTTCCGTCGCGCATGGTACTGAGCATGAATATGCAATTTTAAGTGGTTCATATTCGATTGTTTTCTTTAGTTATCTTTTCAGATATATTTCCCCTTGATTCTAGATATGAGGTAGTAGCATAGCAACTGTATAGACACTAAATATTTAAGTAACTTCAGGGACCAATGCAATTATTGCAATGGATCTGGAATACAATGTCGAACTGAGCAGCAACGGATAATTTTTCCCTCAGTATGTCAGCTTTCTAAGCTCTTCTGATATTCAGTCTAATATTGATTTTTCCATATTATTAAGTTGTTTTCCCTTATCATATTAAAAACGTTTGTAAACGTCTTGATTAGAGGGAATGGATTTTTCCATTATACATAGACCACTATTTACTAGTGGATTAAGTTGCTTTAATTTACGGGCATTAAGTTGAAACAAAAAGGTAGTGTATGATTAAAACATAGAAAATATATAATTTGGGCTATATATTTACACAAAGGGGGTGGGGGTTAAGGTAAAATGAAGCGCTTTTAGGGCTTCTGTAAATTCCGTAGGATGTAATACCCGTAAATTGAAGTAACTTAATCAACGAGCAAATAGTGGTATAGGAGAACAGAAAACATCCGATAATATTACGTTCTGAAAGTTAGTTGTATGACAAGCACACATTCTAATGCCTGTCTCCTGGATATAACCTAAGTCGGTGAATTCCGATGATCTTGAAAGGACCAATCCAAAATAAACACAGCAAAATAACGGTTTGACAATTAATGCCATCTAACAATTATTTTTTGAGATACAATAACCTGAATTATGCCTACTGATCTATAAAAGAGGGTGTGATAACAGCGACGACTGGAGGGGGCGAGGAACAGTTAATTCATACAGAAGAGAAGTAATTTTAAAGGAGCCAATATAGGTTCAAGGAAAATCTGAAAATTCGATTATATGATATTCCTTCATACAATTTTCCTATTCCTTGGCCGAATACGTAACTGGAATTAACAAGGACAAATCTTAAAACATAAAAAGAGGTTCAATAATATTGTCGCCTTTGTCCACCATTCATTAGTCATCAACAGTGATAATTAAGGGAATCCTATTCTCTTCTCTAAGTACGTTCTGTTAGCCCCTCGTTCGCACATACCTCCAAAAAGAATGTGATCAATATTAAATATAGTTTCAGTTCCAATCTCACAAATGAATGTAGTTTTAGGTATACGCAAAAATTATTGTAGGATCAATTTCTGTTTGTACCGAATTGTATCATCATTCGTACTATTCAAAAACCTTCTATTGTTGTGATAGCAGCACAAAACAAAATCTGGTTTCTTTAACAGATGTCCTTTCTCGGTAAGAAAAATGATATAGAGGAGCTATTTGGTTTATGCATCGGCACTGTTTCTGTTTTCTGTTTCTGTTTCTGTTTTTTCTTGCCTGTTTCTGCCTGTTTCTGTTTCTGTTTTTACAAAAAACAGAACAGAAAACAGAAACAGGCTACCTGTTTTTGTTTTACCTGTTTCTGTTTCTGTTCTGTTTTTTTTTCATCTGTTTTTTTCCGTTTCTGTTTTTTTTTTCTGTTTTTTTTTTTCAAATTCCGCGCTATCTAGCGGGCATGATACCGAAACGCATGATACCTACCCGTGCCTACCGTACCGAAACGCACATCTAGCGGGCATGATACCATGATACCGTTGATTTTTGAATTTAAACAAAAAGGGAATAGTTGTGGGAAAAGTCAAAGTCATGGCCAATTGTAGAAAAAAGCTAAGACAGATTGTCCAATTAAGTGGGCAACCCAGTCAAGGTTAATTTTACCCCTTTGATTGCCGTTGTGACTGTCTCCCATTTATGCTACACCTCTCCGTGCATGCATGTCCCTTGACAATGCCAAAATAGAGTCAACCCGTTGACTACGGGTTGACTACTTGAAAATTTTCCTCTCATGCATGTCACTCCACAATGCTCAACTAGAGTCAACCTCTCATGCTAATTCACGGCGGGGTAAATCTGAGCGAAAGAGAGAGATAGAGAAAGAGAGAGAAGCTTGAACGCTATACAGTGGACATAGGCTAGATGGGAACCCCATATGACAATGTCTCTACTGTTGGTATATGTGTAGCGGATGGCTATTACCGCTTGAGCAACGGTCTAACCATTGACGGCTTTAAGGATTCGTGCTTTAAGCGGCAAACATGGGCTCAATGAAATCCCATATAAAAGAGGAATATAGCGTTGGTATTTACTTAGAGCAATGGGTTACCGCTAGAACAGCGATCCAACAAGCCACGGCTTGAAGGCATCCGTACTTTAAGCGGTGAACCTAGACACCTTGGTATGTGTGTAGCGGAGGGTTATTACCACTTGAGCAATGGTCTAACCATAGAGCGTTATAGAGCGTTGGTATTTGCTTAGAGCAATGGGTTACCGCTATAGCGACGGTTTAAATAGCCTCTAACTTAAGCGGTGGACATAAGCTAGATGGGATGACTCTGTGTCTGTCTGGTATATATTAGCAAGCAGCGGTCTAAGTAGCCTCAGCTTGAAAGCATCCGTGCGTTAAGCGGTGAATATAGTGTTGGTATATGCTTTGAGCAATGGTTTACCGCTAAAGCAACGGTCTAAGAGCAACTAGGGTAAATTGTCAATTATAAATGACATTTAAGCTTGAAAGGAATATAGCGTTGGTATCACCCGATTGGACACATTTTATGACAAATTTCGCCCCCCCCCCTAAAAATACGCTAGTGTGTTGAATTACACGAAGTTGCTCATCTTTTGTATGTGACTACAAGGATTTAACAAGAAGATGTTTTCTTTCCTATTAGAAATAGAAGAAGTAAGGAAAAAACAGGAAAAACAGCTGTTAAAACAGCTGTTTTTTTTAAAAAAACAGCTGTTTTCTGTTTTTTCGAAAAACAGAATAGATTACAGAAACAGATCACCTGTTTTTGTTTGACCTGTTTCTGTTTCTGTTCTGTTTTTTTTTTAACTGTTTTTTTCTGTTTCTGTTTTTCTCAAAAACAGAAACAGTGCCGATGCTTAATTTGGTTCAAGGAGATACAAAGATTATGCGAAAACATTTCCACAAAAAGGTAAAATACAAGTGGTTCGCTGAAACTACAGAAAATTCTCTTCTTGAGAAGATTCTCGAGAGGATTCTCTTCTTGAAGAATAGAATACATCTTGAAGCCAGAAAGCATGAAACATAAATATAGAAAAGCCTCCTTTGAAACAATTGCAACAGATGGCTACACAGTAAAAAAAAAGTTCGTGGTAACGAACTGTAGTAAGGAGCGACCCGGCTCAATAGTAACCAAAACTCTAAAAAATGGAATTTCAATATCAATAGCTACATCAAAAGAATCACATTTTAATGCCGATTTCAAATATATAAGTTATCATCAAGTTTAATTTTACCCATCAAAAGTTACGAGCCTGAGAAAATTTGCCTTATTTTAGAAAATAGGGAGAAACATCCCCTAAAAGTCACAGAATCTTAACGAAAATCACACCATCAGATTCAGCATATCAGAGAACCTTATTGTAGAAGTTTCAAGCTCCTATCTACAAAAATGTGGAATTTTGTATTTTTTGCCAGAAGGCAGATCATGGATGCGTGTTTATTTGTTTGTTTGTTTTTTTTTTTCACGGAGGTGATCGTATCGACCCAGTGGTCCTAGAATGTTGCGATAGGGCTCATTCTAATAGAAATGAAAAGTTCTAGCGCCCTTTTTAAGTGACCAAAAAATTCGGAAGGCACCTAGGCCCCCTCCCACGCTAATTATTTTCCCAAAGTCAACGGATCAAAATTATGAGATAGCCATTTTATTCAGCGTAGTCGAAGAACCTTATAACTATGTCTTTGGGGACGACTTACTCCCCCACAGTCCCCGTGGGAGGGGCTACAATTTACAAACTTTGACCAGTGCTTGCATATAGTAATGGTTATTGGGAAGTGTACAGACGTTGCCAGGGGGATTTTTTGGTTAGGGGGAGGGGCTAAGAAGAGGGGGATGTGTTGGGGGAACTTTCCATCGAAGAATTTGTCATGGAGGAAGAAAATTTCCATGAAGGGAGCGCAGAATTTTCTAGCATTATTTAAAAAAAAAAAACAAAGAAAAAATAAATACGAAAAAGTTTTTTTCAACTGGAAGTAAGGGGCAGCATTAAAACTTAAAACGAACAGAAATTATTACGCCTATAAGGGGCTCACCTCCTCCTAATACCTCGCTCTTTACGCTAAAGTATTTTTAGTAATTGTAACTATTTATTCTACGGCTTTTGTGATTCAGGGGTCATTCTTAAGGAATTGGGACAAAATTTAAGCTTTAGAGTAAAGATTTAGGTATTGACGAGGGGGTGAGCCCCCTCATATACATAATAAAAACGTACAAATATAGAAGTTCTTTACGTAAGCTAATTCGTAAGTTACGTATGTTCGTGAAAATTCTAACTTCTAATTGTCTTTTTAAATAACCAAACAATCGGAGGGCAACGAGGCTTCCTCCCCCGCTCTTCTTTTTTCTCAAAATCACTCGATCAAAACCATGGGAAAGTCATTTAGCAAAAAATAAATAAACGTGGAAATTTCGTTTTACTTATTCCTCTGCGGAGAGCCAAAATCAAAACATGCATTGATTCAAAAACGTTCAGAAATTAAATAAAAAAAACAGAGTTTTCTAACTGAAAGTAAGGAGCGACATTAAAACTTAAAACGAACAGAAATTACTTCGTATATGAAAGGGGCTGCTTCCTCATCAACGCCCCGCTCTTTACGCCAAAGTTTGACTCTTTATCTCAACTAAAACAGTAAAAAAAAACTTTATTGTACTTTCAGTTAAAAAACTTTGTTTTGTTTTTTTTATTTAATCTCAGAAACGGAATAGTGCATCAAGTTTAAACTTTCAGGGAAAGCTGAGAGGGATGTAAAACCAGATCAAAAGACGCTACATATATCCAGACTGTCAAGGGGGAGGCGTCTTTTCAATATCCGTGGAACAGCAAAGGGTATTCCGTCAAAACTTTCTATGTATGTTATAAATATGTTGAACTAAACCAAAAGAAACTATGGGCATCCAAGGTTGTCAAATAAGGCGTATATGTGATGTCTCAGAAACAGCTAAGGATACTAAGTTGAAACTTCCAGAGGATGTTGAGGGGTATGTTAAAATCACAAGACACTGTGCCTCAAGGTTCTCGAAAGGACGTATCCTGAGATTTAGCACGATGAAAGGGGTGGTGGTAGTCAGAATGGTTTCAGCCATATAAAGGCACAAAGATTATGCAGATTTTCAATTCGTTTATTTGAAAATACTCCCAGTACCCATCCACCGAAAGTTCTATTGTATTGCTATTACTAAACCTTGTTGCAAAATTTTGTTCCAAATCTAAACAGCAAACCGAAATCTTGATTCTTAAGGAGAAAAATAGAAAAATTCTTTATAAGTATTCTTTCTGTTAACTAATAAAAAAAAAAAAAAAAAACAGATAAAACCGAACAGAAACTGCCATAAAAAAATGTTTTCCACTAACGAAGTTTTTTTATGAGAAAGGTAAGAGCTACATCAAACCAAAGACGCGAAGAAATAAATTCAGATAATAATTCACTAAACAAATGACTATCAATAAACAAATGAAACCCAAAACGTCCAGAATTTACACTAAATAATGAAGTCAATCTTAAAACGAACAGAAATTACCAACATCTTGTTTGCACTTTACTGAAAACAAATTTCATTTTAAACATTGTCTCTTTTATAATGTTGATAAATCAAAGATTGCTGAATGAATCAGTGAATTTATTGACTCAACTCAATACAACACAACAACAAAATAATTATACACCCCAGCAGAAAGCCGAACTCGTAATTCAGGTTTATATTCATACTTTCAGGTATGAATATAAACCTATATTAAGCTGCGAATCTACATTCGTTAGTTTGTAATGGTGATTTGTTTCTCTTTGTGTTTTGTTGATGTTATGACAAGGTACATAGAAACAGAGCTTGAAGCAAAAATTGATTCCAGTAAAGTGCAAATGAAGTTCTAAATTTTGTATTTTTAGATAGTAGCTTGAAAACTCTTTTCCAGGGTTCTCAAATATGTTGAATTGACAACTTCATTTTCATCAAGATCACTCCGCTTTTTTTTGGGGGGGGGGATTCGTCCTTTTTTTAAAGGTTTTTTTATGCTAATAACTTCCACTATGAAAAGCAAACTCTTATGATGTATTTATCTATTATTAAAATTACGTTGGAGCTTCAAAGACAACTAGTATTGATCATTCTTCACTTGCAGGTCATTGCCACGAACTGTTTGATTATATTACATGTTTCTGAATAAAGTGTCAAAAACATAACTATTAAGATAATCTACGTCTATCCCCGGCTATTTTATAACAAAAAGCTCCTTGTGGGAACAGGTGTCCTCTGTTGATTCTCTGGTTTATAATAAAATTTTCTGTCTTATAATTCTTCGCTTTGTTTAAGCTTGATTTTGCGAATAAATTACAGCTTATTTGCTAAAAAGAAGAAGAAAAATCTTAATTTATTTTTGTAATCCCTATGATTCAAGGTTTTCCTTAAGTTTTAAGCAACTTAAGGCACACTTAAAAGAAACTAGTGGTTCACCGACAAGGAATCAATTATTTTTTTTTGCAGATACCTTTAGATCTCCTTTTATCAATTGAAAGCTCAACGAAGCTTGATTTTTATCGTCCACTAGACTAGTCAAAGAACCTGTCGGACGACAGTCATGAAAAAGGAATAAAAAGTGGTAGTTTATACTCTCTTGTGAGGATCAGAGAAAAAATATCCTTCCCACCATTTCTTTCAACAAACTTTGAGTATCGTAAGTCACCTTTCCACCTCAAAACTATTTCAGTTCGATGCCCCAGCCAAGATAAAACAGGGTAGACTGACCAAAAACTACATGTGAAATTCACCACATTATAATCAAACCAACTCATTGCGTATAATGATAATTAATGCCGCACTTCAGGCTCCGGGTACCCGTCGTATAACGCCATACTACTATACAACATTATTACTATTATCACATATGGACTCACTAAACTGAGATTAAAGCACGGGTCATAAATGCCCATTGGCTCAACAACGTCCCATGGTTGTTTTTACAGCTGAAGATTTGTGTTTAGCTGGGAGTTACGGACACCTATCATTTATAAGCGTAAATTTGACATTGTGCCTTAATAGTTTAATTCAAACACATGGAATATTTCAACAAGCTTCAATCCACATTTCAAAATCATTAGCCAATCAAGTAATGAAAAAAAAGTCATCAGTCTAGCTTTTGGCAACAGAAACAAACCGCATAGATTTCCCTACGGTATATATTATTAAATGTCCTTCGAATTACTATCGTACTTCCTAGTTAGAAGTAATGATCTTGATAGGTTTTGCATAATTGAAGACATGCAATATACAACGTATGAAAGAAGGAAAGTAGGAAAAACAAGCTGGTTGTTTCCTAGGAACTCTCTTTTTCAAAACATAAAAAATACACACACACACACACATATATATATATATATATATATATATATATATATATATATATATATATATATATATATATATATATATATATATATATATATATATACATTAAGAAGTGGAATAACCCCTTTTCTCTGTCGTTTCTTGTGGAATTGTTGAGAAAATACGTAAATACGGGCGTGGCTAGGTAGCCAGCTGAGCAAGTCCATCACTATTCGGAAAGGTGTGAAACAAGACCCTGTGCTTAGTCCAGCTCTTTTCAATAATGCTATCCGAACCGTTATAAAGAATATTCTCCCATTTTTAATTGAGCCCCATGTTGACGTCAGACACCTCTTTTATCCAGACGATATCCTTCTATTATCAGATGATATCCAAGATCTCCTAAATACAGTTAATACAGTTTGCTCTTGTCTCAATGAGATTGGGCTTCGTCTCACAACCTCGTCTCAACACAACCTTTTACGGTTCGTCTCAACAACCTCCCTTTACTATCAATGTCGGCCAAGAAACTATTTCTGCATCGTCTTCTCTGAATTATTCAGGTCTCCCGTTGGGATCAAATGTTAAAACTACTAAAACACTTGGTATCTCAGCGTTGAAAGAAAAGCTTAGGAAGTCGTATGCGCTGCTTGCTCAATTTAAAGGCCAGTTCCACAAAATAGGCCTGGGCAGACTTTAAAACGCTTTTTTCGCCCCATGTGTCTTCTTATTAGTCCCTTTATGGAGTTTTTTTTTCACAATATATGAGTGGAAAAAATTTAGATCTCTATTCTTCCATTTTGGCAAATATCTTCTGCTGTTACCGCTTTTGACTCGCAACCAGTACATTTCGAGTAGACATGGCGTTTTCGATATATCTTCAAAAATGGACCACCTGCCAGAGAGGTTCCGTGCGTCGAAAAAATACTATTGACTTTCCACTTAACTGTCAAGCTCAACTGTGTTGCCTAAATAGCTGATAAGTTATTTGTTTTGTTTTTTTTGTGAGTTTTCTTCTTGTTTATTGGTTCCATTTTCATTTAATTTTTCTGTATTTTTTGTAATCCTTTACGTGCATTTCATGTATGCACAGAGGGTTGAAATAAATTATTATTATTACTATATAGATTATACAAGGCGTAGCATATAAGGTGATGTTCGTAGTTATTGTTCTTTGTGCCAGTTTTTAAGATCGCATTGCTACTCTTTGTTGCACTATTGGGCTAAATAAATTGTCTGTGCTACAGCTCTCTCCAATTTTGTAGAGGAGATAAGAAATTCTTTTAGTTTTTCATGTTAATCAAGTTAACTGCATTACGAAGTTATTTCCTTTAAGAGAACTTCAGGGAAAACACGACAAAATTTGAAATATTTAAATTCGAAAGAAACAAAGCTGAAAATAGATTGGTTTCTTATTATCAAACAAAAAAAAGCAAAAAAATTGAAATACACAAGTTTTGACTTTTTAGGTTTTACCAAATGCAGAATTCAAAAAAGAATTGAGCCGAAAATGTGATCTGAAAGCCTATTTTCTAAACTATAGAGCAAATAACAACCAGCCCATAGTCAATCAAGATTTACATTTGCTTCAGCTGGTCCCTACAATGTATTTCATGTAGAATCAAGATACTTTAAATGACTTCAAAAGTACTTCTAGGACTCATCATTAGCGTTGGAATCAGAAATTGAACTCTAAACATGAACAGCTAATATAGCCTATAGTTTGAAATCTCAGTAAAGGTAAATATAAAATGAAAACTCTTGGTCTATAATTAATGTTTTAACAAGAGCTAGGGATCAGGAAGGGCCCACCCCAATATACGTAATATTTTTCTGTTCGTTTTAAATTTGATTGTTACTCGTTACTTCAGTTGAATTTTTTTTTTTTTTTTACTAGATAGAAAAACTTGTTTCCAGTCATTTTGCTATACTGTGATCTGAGTTGAATATTAATTCCCAATTTAGAAGGACAATTAACATTATAAGCAATTAGAGAAGAAAAGAAGGGAGATGGCGCGTCGATTTAGACAGCGTTGCCAGTCAACTTTTTAAGTTTTATGCAAGGTTCGATGGTTGCAGGTTAGATTAGGTTTTAACCCATTTCTGAGATTTATAGCATAATTTAACATAACTCAACCTAATCTAACTTTAACTTTTACCAAAAAGCTTGCATAAGACTGATAAAGCTGATTCACAAAGCTAATTGAATCCAAGCAAAGAAAAAGGAATTTCGGACATTCACCGGTGAATGTCTACGTTAACCAAATTTTGAACATTCACAGTTACATGATATACCCTACCTTGTGCCCCACAAAATTGGCACATGCTACAAAATCTAGGTCCCAATATGGCAAAATATTGAAGTCAAAAGTTACAAAAAAAGGCTATTTCGAGAATTACTCGAAATGAAACTGTTTTGTAAAGTCTATCCAACACAAAACAGAACTTAATATCACATTTTCGGAGCCAATTTTGTTCGAATATTATCCTTTCCCTTATTCTTTTCTAGCAAGCCAATGAAAATCGGACGAGAAAACCGAGACAAATAAGGTTTGCATCAAAAGATTCAACAAAAACAATGAACGACTCAAGGGATTTAGAGGACGTCCAATCTTAGGGATTTATTTCCAGGAGATTTAAACAAGAATAACCGGAAAGGATAGAACAGAGAAGCATCAACAAATCTGGACACTCACTAGTATATACGGAATCTTATTCAGTATATTAGCTTAGATTTGACATAACTTCAAAATGATACCATGTCAATAGTTCAAGACAGAGTTTGACACTCGTGGATGTGCATTAGAGCAACCGAACACAGAAAATAGCATTCTCTGGCTAAATTATACTTGAAGAGATCTGAATTTAGCACAAGTGACATCTTAAGAAAAAGTTTACCTTAAAAGGCAGTGTGAAGTAGCATAAAAGATAATAAATATAATGATTCCTCCTCATGATAAACCAAGAAACGCAAAAAAAAATGAAATAACTTTTGGCGGAACTGAGAAACACACATTGCTTACTACTGAAGAAAGGATGACACAACCTGCTGCAATGCTGCTCAGCATTGAGCTTCCTGAAAATGACAAACTTCCGTATGATTGTGCTCCAATCCAGCCAATTTAAAGTTTTTGCTGTTGACTGTTAGGCCCTTTTTTTATTATTCCATCCAACCCTAGAATTTATAGCCATACAAGCTATTTAACAAAGTCATCGTATGGATAAAGACGTAATTTCATTAGACTAAATGAAAAGGCATGAAAATTCAATTACCGAATCAAACTTTTAAAAGCAAGTTGTTTTTTTTCAAAAGTTCTGTCTTCGCTTGTTCGTTTTTCCTACCAAACTGACACTCTCCAACGATAAAAATAATGAAAGTTGTAGCACATGAGTTTTACGAGACAAAATTACGAAGAGACAAGCCTAGTGTTGATGCAGGGCAACTGCCAAGTGAATGCAAGTTATGTCTAGTGCCACTGTATTTTCCAGTTGATCTATTTCTTCAGTCCCCAATTTCGTAAAGATCCTTGCCCTTTAAAGCCAATTTTTTTCAGTGCCAGCAGTATTTGGAAAAAATAAATGATTCGTCTATCATTGTGAGGTAGAAAAGTATTGGTCCTTGTCTTCAATGGCTTAAGATTCACCTAGTGGGAGATCAAAACACTTTTACGTGTGAATATGTATTGCCTAGTAGCAGGGATACCCAACTGAGGGGCTATTTCAATGGTTCAATTCAGTGATTAGACCTGCAATTTTTAAGCAAATAGAATCCAATTATTGATTGCCGTTATTTTTTCAAACAATTTACAATTTTATTTCAATTAAGTCACTAAAAAACACAATAATGATGTACAACTTTATCCGTATGTTGCCTAGAATATAAACTCCAAATTTTATAGTAATCAGTTTGTTTTAGTTTAGGAGCAAGTATTAGCCATAGAAATGTACCTTTGTCCTCAACAACAACTTATTGTTTTCTTCTAGTATAGTTGACAAATTAATTGTAAGAAATTAACCAATAAGATTATTCTTTATCTAATAAAAGCCATCACATTCCCGTTCCGATTTAACTGAAAACGAGGAATTGCTTGCAATTCTGAAATATTTCAATTAACCGAGCGTGTGCCTGCCTAGTACCATCATGTCGACTAAGCGTATTTTATTTCCGCAATAATAGCCAAATTGTCTGCTTTTTAAGAAGCGATAAGGCTCGCATAAACTCAGATAAAGCTTTCAACAGAATATCAGTTTCTACTACCAATAACTTACATAGATCACTTTTGGCTGTCACATAAGACGAAATAGGCTATATGGCCCATTCGCATTACATATATAAGGTACATAAGTCTAGAATATATTTAAATTTTTGCAAAGAAGATATCTTTATATATGTAGAAGCTTAAAGGGATTGTGAGAAATTGTAAGTATCTAAACAAGATTTTATATCATGTGGAAAACCCTACATAAATGATACATAAAGAAAATTGTAGATGAAATTATTATTACTATCAAAAACAGTACCAAATGTAAAAAGTTTCATAGGTCCCACTGCCTTTCCAGTTACAGATAATATATATATATATATATATATATGTATATATATATATATATATATATATATATATATATATATATATATATATATATATATATATATATATATATATATATATATATATATATATATAAACAACGGACAAAGCTTTTCATTACGAGAGTGAAAAAATATACTAGCAAATTCCCAAAAATTCCGGCTTTACGTCCGGAAGCCCAATTTTTCGCCAAGTTAATGCAAAGTTTCCTCCGTTATTTATGTATATATATATTTTCTTTTATTTACCTACACACTATCAAAAACATTGTCGTCACTGTTGTGAAGAATTAAGTTTCCCATAATAAGAAACGAGCATCTTCATAGGATGATTAATTATGACTATTGTTCTTGCTCAAAGATAAAATATCTCATATCTTCATTAGCTAGATATAATGCTGAAAAGCAATGCTATAATCAAAATTACTGGGCATTCAAACTGGTTTCAATTTTAAAACAAGTCATTGTCGCCACCGTTTTACACGAATATGAACGCTTTCTAAGTTCAAGTTTGTCAGCTTTTGGAAGTCTATAACGAGAACTGCGGACAGACCCGATTAGGAAATCTAGGAAATAACTGATTATAGTTTAGTTTGGTTTATTGAATAAAATTTATGGAATGTTACAGGTCACTTATACAATGGTAATATTTTCTCAACCTCTAAATGGCTATAAACGAAAGAGGAGTGAATATATAATAAAAATGACTTTATATCAATTTAGTTTATTACCTATAGGATTGAGGCTTTTGTCATATCTATGAAGGCGCTTCCAAATATATTTTCATCAATGTTTGAACCAAGGGCTAGAAGAGCTGCAATGCATTTTTTCAGCTCCCGGTCAATTTGGCAGTGCTGTCTCCAATTCCATTTTTCAATCCAGGGAAAAGATAGGAATCACGTAGCGTAACTCAAGAATATACTGCATGTGCTTGAAAATATACCATTTAAATTGCTTAAGGATCCATTGTGTTGAATGAACACCGTAAAAGGACCGACATTGCCATAGGTTGTTGGACCAATTCCAGAGGTTTGTATGCCTCTTTTTCTATTTGAATAGCTCTCTATAGGCATTACAAAGTTCCACAATAGCAACCTGCAGTAATTGTTGCCCCCAACTGCATTAATTCGACAAGCAATACAGCTACGTGGTTCAAAAAATATTTTGAAAGCGTCACAACCCATATTAATTACTGGCAGTGACATTTTGTAAAGAGTAGTAATAACCTTATTCTAAGACATGACAAGTGTTTCAGTGGTGAAAGTGAATGTACAGAGAAGTAACCTCGACTGTAAATTATTTTTGGTACAAACCAAAGTAATGGGACAAGTTCTGGGTGTGTTGGTAATTGGAATGAATTATTGTTAAGAAGGGTTGTTGCAACCAGGAGTCAGGTAAGTGTGTCAAAGTGAATCTGCAGAGAAGCATCCTCTATCAACATTGCTTTTGGTAACAAAATCCTTTCTTTATATTTACCCGTCTTTTGTTTATATCTAATCGGAGGTTAAAAACGTCTTTTTATTTCAAACGAAACCACAGATTGGTCTACTTCATTGTAATGTCTTTTAAGGAATTATAAATCAATTTGAGGTCGTGGACTTACTTACACAAGTAATTACGGGAAAGTAGGGAGGAAAAACGGTTTCTATTTCTCTGTGGTGAAACCTAGAGCTCTTTATAACGGAGTTCTTTTATGTTTTTGGGGTCTAGTTTTTCGAAGAATGACCCTGTACTGTTCATCATTCTTATGGAATAACCTTATTTTCTTGGACTTAAAATTATCTGACTTGAACATCTATGTGTTTACAAATATATAACTGTGTAATCAATCGTGCAAGTAATACGCAATAGTTTGGAGTTATTGTTGATGAATGGCTTAATTTAAAAATCGTTATTAGAAGTAATAATTTATTAGAAGTAAGATGGCAAGAAATGTTGTAATGATCAGAAAGTTAAAGAATGTTTTCCCGGATTATACGATGAGATTAAATTTTTTTGTCCACCCGTATTAGTATATTGTGTGAGCATACAGTCTAGTACGTTTTCAGTTCATCCGAAGCAATTATGTGTGATACTGAATATAAAACTGTGAGTGTTGACTGGAAGTAGTAAAAGAACATCAGTTATATATTATCCCTCTGTCAGGTCTAGGAAAATTTTACAACATATTATTCATGTATAAATATTCATGTACAAGTTAGTTCCTAAATGTTTCTTAAATGTATATATTTCTAGTGAAGGAGTACAAAATTATCCTACACGATCCGCTACACGATAAGTAATGTAACGAGTTCTTAATTTTCTAGTACTAGAACTTTATTTTAAACACATCATATTGGGCCAAATTTTTTAACTAACTTGGCTAAGCCTTTAAAAGTCGGTGAATGTACCAGATTTCCGTAGAGATCTTAAAAATTTGTCTTCGGTTGCATGATTTTTAAAAGTGAAATGAAATCGATTTCCTCTCAAGTTACCCATAAAGAAGAAAAAATAATTTGTTCTTTGTTGGATGGAAGCAAGGCTTTTGAGTGGGTTAGTAAATGGAATGAATTATAGATAGAAATTATTGATGAGACCAGGCTAGAATTTACCAATAGACCCATTAGGCCCTGGCCTAGGGAATCATAATTCAAGGGGCGCAACAAATTATCACTGAGTGATTTTTCCTAAAATAAAGTGGACTTTGACGTGATTTATCGTCAAAGTGCCAGGTGCATTCCGCCGCCGTACTGC
This sequence comes from Artemia franciscana, assembly GCF_032884065.1. Classification (NCBI taxonomy): domain Eukaryota; kingdom Metazoa; phylum Arthropoda; class Branchiopoda; order Anostraca; family Artemiidae; genus Artemia; species Artemia franciscana. Next base: position 26,601,123 of record NC_088869.1, on the reverse strand, counting down.
CTATCCACAGAAAAGTAAATTAAAAATAACACAGGAATTCCGTGGCCACTTATAAACTGTCAGATGTCTTCCAAGAATGGCAGCTGAGAGTTTGGTGTCACCTCTCTCTTTCATTACTTTTGGCTCATCAGTTGCGTTCTATCCAGTGCTTCTAGTATTCTACTATCATCAATTTTTGGAGATTTCCCCGAAAACCTCCCAAAACCAGAGCGATAACAACGCTTGGGCTTAGAAGCGTCAAAGCTTTAAATCTGACCTGGTTTCGGCCAGGATCCGTCTAAGTGCATGATTTTCTCTCTTTCTTTCTTTTCTTCTCGTCTCTGTCTCAACCTTTTCCTTATCTAATGATATTAATATATGTATACTCCAATAAAACAAAAGCTTAAGGAGAATTAAGTGTTTTGTTCTTTTTTTTTTAAATAGACCTTGTATTTAATAATAACAGAAAAAAAAAACAATAGCTACCCGTTGGGCATGTGTTGCAGTTCAGACTTAATACTTACATCCTACGAAGAGATATCTTGTCCATACACGGCAGAGTACTTGGAGATATGCGCCCTGAGTACATGCAGTTATTTGGGCATAAGAAAATAACATAGCCCCTACAACTCAGCTTTTTTAATAAGTAAGAGAATGTTCGGCTGTCATTTAACCTTTAAAATAGGTATAGGTGACGTTTAAGGTTTAAAGTAATTTTTTTTGTTAAATTTTATCGTCCCCGACAGGAATTCAGGTGGGATTTTGATAAATAAATAAATAAAAAAATTAAATGAAGCAAGAAATGAAGCAAGAGGCCTACCATGGATAGATAAAAAAAAAAGACAACAAAAAATAAAAATCTGGAGAAATAGAGTACCTGCAAGAGAGCCAGACATTGCAGCATCAAGAGTAGAAACTTGAAAAAGTCGTAAAGCTTCGTCCACGTGAGCCTCTGTTGCAAAGGGCAGCAACTGCATCTTTGCAAGGGATTCGGAAATTCGAATAACTGCTTCAAGTTGCCTGAAATTGACAAAAAATCAATAGCAGTAAAAAAAATATAGTTTTTTCTCAAATTAAAATATGTAATAAAAATTAAATAATGATTATGGTTCATCTTTTGGGGGATTGTGTCTCTTAAAGAAAAAATTAAACAACCGATGAAAATAAATATAACTAGCACAAAATATAATACATAAATGAATTATTGAAGTTTTCATATACTAGCGGAACCAATCCATTTTTTGCAAGCTTTAGCGTTAAAGAACTTAATTGACTCACATCTTCATCGCGCATAAAGGAATAACTAAACAACCGACGAAAATAAATATAACTAGCACAAAATATAATACATAAATGAATTATTGAAGTTTTCATATACTAGCGTAACAAATCCATTTTTTGCAAGCTTTAGCGTTAAAGAACTTAATTGACTCACATCTTCATCGCGCATAAAGGAATAACTAAACAACCGACGAAAATAAATATAACTAGCACAAAATATAATATATAAGTGAATTATTGAAGTTTTCATATACTAGCGTAACAAATCCATTTTTTGCAAGCTTTAGCGTTAAAGAACTTAATTGACTCACATCTTCATCGCGCATAAAGGAATAACTAAACAACCGACGAAAATTAATATAACTAGCACAAAATATAATGCATAAATGAATTATTGAAGTTTTCATATACTAGCGTAACAAATCAATTTTTTGCAAGCTTTAGCGTTAAAGAACTTAATTGACTCACATCTTTATCGCGAATAAAGGAATAACTAAACAACCGATGAAAATAAATATAACTAGCACAAAATATAATACATAAATGAATTATTGAAGTTTTCATATACTAGCGGAATCAATCCATTTTTTGCAAGCTTTAGCGTTAAAGAACTTAATTGACTCACATCTTCATCGCGCATAAAGGAATAACTAAACAACCGACGAAAATAAATATAACTAGCACAAAATATAATACATAAATGAATTATTGAAGTTTTCATATACTAGCGTAACAAATCCATTTTTTGCAAGCTTTAGCGTTAAAGAACTTAATTGACTCGCATCTTTGTCGAGTGCAAACGGTAGCACCACAGTTGCGGACTGTTATTAAATTATGTGGTCGTTTTGTTACTTAGCTTTCTCTATAATGCTTTTGCTATTCTGTACGTTTTACCACTTTCTCCTTTCGGGCTAATTTTTGGGAGGGTGATTAGCGAACATTGCAAACTTGTGGCTATAAGTATCGTAAATTCTTTTCGAATCTTCCACCCTGGATCAGGATCAGGATGGACCACCCTGATTTAAAGTCACCACAAATACACTGCCGTTCATTCTTTTACTGCTGTTGCAGAAAGGATGCAAAAATTTAGGAGCTCGAATTTTACTTATAATAATTTTCTCTTCTTAAACGATTATCCAAGATTAAAATAGCTGAAAATGCAAGAGCCAACATCTTTTACGCGAAGCTAAAAATAAAGCTGAAACACAGAGAAAAATCTGAGTTTTAATCCCTTTTAACAAAGCTTGAAGTCGTAAACACAGTTTCATCAAGATACTTTTGTTTAGAATAGCACTTTTTGCACACGACAGGCGAAGGATTTCGCAGTATAACATCATACAAATGACAAAAGCCGCATGCATACATACATAAAAAACCATTTTAAGCATTACTGGTCAGTATGGTGCTTAGATTGAAGTTGGACTTCAATTTCACAAACCTTCCGTCCAAACGGAAGTTATTTGAGGTAAGTACAGGATATGGGAATCCCCGCTCCCTGAATGGTCCGAAAAATCCCCTGAAACTGGTAATTTGGTTCCTGGTTCTTTTATTTCAAAAAAAAAAACAAACACAAATTCAAAATGTGTCCTTCTGAAGCTTTTGACCCCCCCCCTCATTAAAAAGATGATTTATATTCTGTTTTTGAAAGTTACACGTGCAAGTACCTAGTACTAGTTAGTACTAGTTTTTTTTAGAACTTTAATAAACGTTTCTTATTGTTTAGCTAAAATGCCCTTGTGTTTCAAGAGTCATTCTTAATTGATTGCGACGAGAACTCAGACTTCTGAGTAAAGTGCAAGGTGTTAGGAGAAATGTTGCTCCTAACTTTCAGCTGAAATTTTTTTTTAATTTAATTTCTGGTCTTTTTTTTTAAATAATGCCGGAAAATCTGGCTACCTCATAATCGATAATTGTCTCCTTCAAGGAAAATTCCTCCATGGAAAGGTTATCCCACGCAAAATAGACTCCTCCCCTCGACATGAAAATTTCCCCTGGAAAATTCTATTCTCCCTGAGAACTCCCCCCAAAATATGCTTTGAGGAGGATTCCGCCTGAAAAATTCATCGTAGCCCACTTTCATTTGAAAAAGACTATTTTCTGATTGTCTTTCAAACCATGCAGGAAATACCCCCCCCCCAAAGAAAAATGTCTGTATACTTTCCAATAAGAGTACTATATTGAACAATGGGCAAATTTTATAGCTTTCAGACCTTTCGGCTGTGGAAATACGTAAGGTATTAAGTGACATTTTCCAGAATGTTCAGGAAAAAAATGTTTTTCTTTTTTTTTTCTTTAATAAGACATGTCTTCATATCTCTCCCGACCACAAATCGTACCTTTCCGCCTATCTCAAGGTGGGCCTTATGTGACAATCGGCGTGGGTGTGAAAGAGTCGTGCGTTTGTCGCTTTTAGGTCTCCAAAACTAGTCACAATTCGGCTATAACGCGTTTTGAGTAGGTTATAAAATTGGAAATACCTCGAGAGTGACAAGGGATACGTGCATTCTGATTAAACCAACGGACCAGCGAGCCTAATTTTAGTACAATCGATATATAGCTCATTTGTGATTGAAATGTCACACAATGCCATTCGTATTTCCACAGCTTCTTCCCCCATGGGCTTTAGGGGTCATGTTATTCCCGAAAGCATATTTATTGGACCTTTCGACTATACTGAATGAAATTGGATGATTTTAGGGGAAAATGCTGTGTGGAAGGGAGGCTAGTTGTCCTCCAGTTGTTATGGCTACTTAAACATAGCACTAGAACTTAGAATAGCCGTTCAAATGAGCCTTCTCCTGATATTCTAGGACCCTTGGTTCGATAGGATTAACCCTAAAAAAAGCATTTGTTATCTTTCTTCTGGCAAAAAAAATCCACGTTTTTGCAGATGGGAGCTAGAATCCTCAACAACGAGGTTTACTGATGCGTAGAATCTACTGATATGATGCTCATTTTGATTCTTTGACTTTTTGGGGTTGCCTCGTTCCTTTTTCAAAAATCAGGCAACAGGCCTCAGGCTCGTAACTTTTGATGAATAACACAGAACTTATTATCTCATATATTTGAGATCGGCATCAAATTCCCTTATTTTAGAGTTTCGTTACTATTGAACCAAGTATTACTTACAATTCGTTACCACGAACTGTTTGATTATTTCACGCTTATTTTTTTTTACCGTAACTAGTTTTTCTACACGTGGCTACCTTCAAGGTTAGCGAACAGGTCTTTCAAGATTCTGACAATTTAAACATCATATTTTAAGCACTTCGTCCCCACAGGAACAGTGTTGAAGACACCTGTTCAGTCCCACAGTTATGGAAACTGCCTGGGAATTCATTGAGAGCCAAAGTTGTTCCGTTTTCTGGGATCTAACTGGGATTAAATCCAAGAAATGAGGAATATTACATTAAAAATGAACATGTCACGAGCAGTCTTGGATCAGCGAAATGTCTTATACAATTGTAGTCTACTATTCAAACAAGCTACAAACTTTTTTTTGACATACCATAGACTCTAACCACACTTATAATTTTTTAGTATTAAATAATATTTTGAAAATTTGTTAATTTTTCTGTTTTTACTTACAAATACATGCTTCAAAGCTAACATAATATTGCTGCGAAAAATCTTGAGGATTTTTTGAAAATGTAGAAGGAACAAAAGTAAGATTTACTTTAATACGTTTCTGATAATGAGCGTAGGCAGGAACTGGTGTATACTGTGGTGTACTTCTGCATATTTCGGGTTGAAATCTACCCTTAAGCTAATTCAAAAGACCGTCAAAAATCTTTCACCGAAGAAAAATGTTGCTGATGTTTGCTCAGATGTGAACTGGGCTTCTTTGCCCATATGATTTAGACCCCAGAACATGTCAGTACAAGTTACAATTCAATATATAATCAAAACATAATTTCGGAATACGATCAGAGAATGCTAGGGTGATTCACATTAACTTGATAAAGAAAGAAAAATATTGCTTGAGCTTAACACTGATCCGGCGAGGTAGATTAGATGTTTGAAAAGAAAAACATGTTATTGAAATATTAGTCTTGAGCGATTTCCACAATGTTTTGTCGCTCTGTCATTTATTTCAGTATGTTTTCCACATGAACTAGAGACTACTCCGGGACTGGATCTTGGACTGATTTGAAGAGATTGGGACAATAATAGAACAAACATTTGATCTTCTGTCTTTCTTCCAGACTTGAACAAGAGGCATAGCAACAGAGACAAGATTATCAGTGAAAACAGAAACCACTTGGAAGAATTTTTACGAGTTAAATACCAGACAATTTCTATTTTCATCGTCAAAACAATTCCAACTCCGATGACACGCCAATGAGATTTACAAGTTGAGCATGTTCTTGAAGGATAATATCCGTAATGTAGGGAATATAATGAATAGCAAGCCTAGTTTAAGCACCTGTTGCAAGAGTCCGTAAGTTGTTCAAAGAAAGTTGTTAGTTGATCATTTTTCAGTGGACCCACAGAGAAAAAGTAACTCTTGCCTCACTATCTCCACTGGTTATATCTTTCATTATTCATCCATATGACAAAGAGACATGTTACGCGAAAATATTAGAGTACAAATTATTCAATACCAGACGAACAACAAATTTTCTTCTCATACGGATGAAGGACGACAGATTGCCAAAGATCGTTCTTTACTGCCATCCACCTGGAGCCAAACGAAAAGTAGGTGGTCGCGGGATGGGGTGAGAACAGGTCATAAGGAAGGATTTAAAAGAAGCCAGAACTTAATGGATGTGGATAGTGAGGCGTCAAATTGATCGGGGTAGAGGAGTCACTTGCGCAATTGTGTTGGCCTCAGGCGGCTTGGTGCTGCAACGAGTTGTTCACAGTGGTAGTAGCTATTAAGGGTAAATTTTATTCTAACAAATTTCCCGTCGCTTACGTTGGTGAAAAAAGGGAAGAGGGGGTAATATGCAGAAGATACTGGTCATCTTGCCTCCCTGAAGAATTCTATAAAATTTCCCCAGAATTTCGTTTTCTTTTATTAATATAAATCTAAAAGTTAAAATATTGGGATTTTATTTCACTTTAGGGAGGATTTTCATGAAGATCCTCCCAAAAATGAACCATTTAGTCGAAAAGCGACCAAGTTTGTTGTAACCTAGAAGCTCATCATGATCAGTGGATGTTACTTTTTTTTCTGACTAGATTCTGTTCCAATTCTTTCAAAACTAGACAGTTTCAAGTTGTAAAACATAAACTGAAAAGCTCAATAAACGAACCAATGGTGGTTTTTGGCCTCATAATCTGGGGGGAGGCAAGGTATACCACGGGAGTGTAAAAATATAACATAAAATGAAATTAATACCAGAGGTCAGAAAAATAAAGAAGGGGCAGCTACCCCTATGTTCAGGCCTAGAACCGTCTCTGGAACAAGCTCGAAGTAATTATTATCAGTTTTTAGCATGCTTTTAGTCCCAAATAACTCACACCGATAAAGCCACTACATGAGAATACTTAATACACAGTACAGGTTAAACGAGCAGCTAACAGTCCCACAAAAGAAGTTTTAAATCTTTACTGAATAATTGAGCAAAAACTTCAACCATAACTGACACCCAGGGATAGTTTCCATCTATATCTCACTTCCTAGGGCTATAATGCAAGAAAACGTGAGATGGCTAGAGCACGTTCTATGGATGAATGATGAAAAATTTCCAAAGATTATTCTTTTTGTCCATGAATCTGGGTTCAAACTAAAAGTAGGTCGTATAAGGAAAGATCTATAGGAGACAGCAACATCACGGGAAGGGTAAAATGTGAAGGTAAGGATTGATTGGGGTGGGGGATGAACGAATGCAGCTGTGTTGGCCTTAGGCAGCTGGGTGCTGCATTAAGTGGTCAGTAGCTATAGTAGTATATAGAAACACAAAATACCTTCTGAAAGTTTTCAAGGGATAGAATTCTCTTTTAGCAGAAAATTTGTAAATGTATTTATTATCTGGTCATCGATTATAGAAAGTAGGTCTATACTGACGAAAAGGAAGGCTTTGTTTAAAGGTTATTGACATGATCAAGTGCACAAGATCTAGCTTTGAATGATTGTCAGAAACTGTGATTATACATTCTGATTCAGCAAACAGTTCGTGGTAACGAACTGTATTAAGGAGCGACCCGGTTCAATAGTAACCAAAACTCTAAAAAATGGAATTTTGATACCAATAGCTACATCAAAAGAATCGCATTTTAATGCTGATTTTAGATATATAAGTTTTATCAAGTTTAGTCTTACCCATCAAAAGTTACGAGCCTGAGAAAATTTGCCTTATTTTAGAAAATAGGGGGAAACACCCCCTAAAAGTCATAGAATCTTAACAAAAATCGCACCATCAGATTCAGCGTATCAGAGAACCCTATTGTAGAGGTTTCAAGCTCCTATCTACAAAAATGTGGAATTTTGTATTTTTTACCAGAAGGCAGATCACGGATGCGTGTTTATTTGTTTGTTTGTTTTTTTTGTTTGTTTTTTTTTCAGGGGTGATCATATCAACCAAGTGGTCCTACAATGTTGCGAGAGGGCTACTTCTTACGGAAATGAAAAGTTCTAGTGCCCTTTTTAATTGACCAAAAAATTTGGAGGGTACCTAGGCCCCCTCCCACGCTAATTATTTTCCCAAAGTCAACGGATCAAAATTCTGAGATAGCCAATTTATTCAGCGTAGTCGAAAAAACTTAAAAATATGTCTTTGGGGACAACTTACTCCCCCACAGTCCCCGTGGGAGGGGCTACAAGTTACAAACTTAGACCAGTGCTTACATATGCTAATGGTTACTGGGAAGTGTACAGACGTTTTCAGGGGGATTTTTTGGTTGGGGGGAAGGGTTGAGAACAGGGGGATATGTTGGGGGAATTTTCCATCGAGGAATATGTCATGGGGGAAGAAAATTTCCATGAAGGGAGCGCAGGATTTTCTAGCATTATTAAAAAAAAAAACAATGAAAAAATAAATATGAAAGTTTTTTCGACTGGAAGTAAGGAGCAGCATTAAAACTTAAAACGAACAGAAATTATTATGCATATGAGGGGCTCACCTCCTCCTAATACCTCGCTCTTTACGCTAAAATATTTTTAATAATTTCAACTATTTATTCTACGGCTTTTGTGATTCAGGGGTCATTCTTAATGAATTGGGACAAAATTTAAGCTTTAGTGTAAAGAGCGAGGTACTTACGAGGGGGTGAACCCCCTCATATATGTAATAAAAGCATGAAAAATACAAAAGTTCGTTACGTAAGCTAATTTATAAATTATGTATTTCTTTTACTAATAAAAACATTCGTAAAAAATTAAAAGTTCTAGCTGCCTTTTTAAGTAACCAAAAAATCGGAGTACAATTAGGCTTCCTCCCCCGCTCTTTTTTCTCAAAATCATTCGATCAAAGCTATGAGAAAGCCATTTAGCCAAAAAAAAATATATGCAAGTTTCGTTTTAATTATTCCTCTGCGGAGAGCCAAAATCAAGACATGCATTGATTCAAAAACGTTAAGAAGAAATTAAATAAAAAAAAAACAAGTTTTTTTTTAACTGAAAGTAAGGAGCGACATTAAAACTTAAAACGAACAGAAATTACTTCGTATATGAAAGGGGCTGCTTCCTCATCAGCGCCCCGCTCTTTACGCTAAAGTTTTTACTGTTTTAAAAAGAAGAGTTGAGAGAAAGAGTCAAACTTTACCGTATAGAGCGGGGCGTTGATGAGGAAGCAGCCCCTTTCATATACGAAGTAATTTCTGTTCGTTTTAAGTTTTAATGTCGCTCCTTACTTTCAGTTAAAAAAAAAGTTTTTTTGAATTTAATTTCTACTATAAAACAGTACAATAGGTTCATTAAGGGCATTCACAGAGGAAGGAAATTCAAAGTCCTCGCCTACCCACTGGGAAACTGAAAAAAAGACGCGTCAGAATCATGCAACCATGTATGAGGTTATAGATTAATAACCGGAACCAAGGATATCAAATATATACCGTGCCTTCGTCTATTAAAAACCCTTAATCCTCATTTACTGCTTTTAATCCTAATTCCTACATACTGCACAGCTTGTGGACGGAACACTTTAACATGCAGATCATTTAGTAAAATATTAAGAAAAAAAGGCCTTGAATAGAGTACCTTCTTTTCTTTTTATCAACAGGCCTGATAGGTGCACACCACCGACGCGCTACCTTTTCACAGAACCAAATGAACTAAGTAGACTTTTGAGTTTTGGGTGGATTTTAACTTCAAATTACTTGATGAGGTTTGATCAAATTTTACTTGATTAATTTCATCTTTGAAGAATAACTAGAACCATTTCTAAAGAAAAAGTTAATAGAAAAAGAAACCACAGTACTAATAAATTCAATACTATATAAACATAAAAGCGAGCAATGAAAATTCTTTACTTTTTTCCAATAGATGGCAGGTACATTAAAACTAACCGGCAACAATATTACGTCTGTTTGAATTTTTAGTGCTGTTTGTTTTAAGGACTAATCGATTTCACTTCTAAACACTTCAAGTAAAATCTATATGTTATTTGAATTTTACGTTTTTATCACTTTATTCGATTTCTATCGAAATATACCGAAAAACAACAGAATCAAAAAGAGAAAATATATAAATCCTAGAAATGCTTTTAGTTACAGTCAACAAACAACTACAAACCAAATATTTAGTTTCCGACTCTTAGCATTTTCGATATAAGAATTTTCCTAAGACGAAGTAATTTAAGATGGTCGTTATGCTAGAACAATCAAGAAAGAAATATGCCTTACTCCGTTAATTAATCGACCAAAATGAATCATTTCCAGGGGAAAGGGAAGAGACAACGGCTCATGGGAAATCCTTCTTGAGAACAACAGGCGCCAAAAAGCTATCCTAATCAAAAACAGTTGAAGCAATGAATAAGAAGTGAATGCTTCACGTTTTGGAAAACTCGGCCAAATGGAAGAGGAAATATTTCTTAGAGCGAGTAATGTTCCAAGAATAATTTCAGACACATAGCAAGAAATTGCTTAGCAGAAGCTGTGAAGGAAAACAGAAAATCGGACGAGTAGTTTTTAGGGCGTCTCTTTTCTCAGACCTTATGACTATTAGCAATCATTTATACAAGCTTAAACACAAAACGATATAACCATGTCATGAATTAATGAAAGTTCTTAATCTTTACATAATATGAGGACTATTCATTGTCAATAGAGCTTCTCTGTAAGTAAATATTAGGGAAAACTTGTCTTTATCTCATTAAGATTCAAGCTTATGAGATTAAATAAAAAAAAGTTAAAAAGTAAGGAGCAGCAGTAAAACTTGAAACGAACAGAAATTATTATGTAAATGAAGGGTGTTATCCCCTCCTCAACACCTCACTCTTTAAGCTAAAGGTTTTTAGTACTTTTAAAAAAGCGACTTATTGTTCTAATTAAACGGCCCTTGTGTTTCAGGAGTCATTCTTAAAGAATTGGAACAAAATTCAAACTTTAACGTAAAGAGCGAGGTGTTGAGGGGGGGGGCAACACCCTTTATATACGTAATAATTTCTGCTCGTTTTAAATTCTATTGTTGATCCTTACTTTCAGTTGAAAAACTTTTTTTTTTATTTAATTTCTGATCGTTTTTTAAATAATGTCAAGAAATCTGGTCCCACGACCACGAAGAGAGGCCACCCCTCCCCACAGAAATATCCTCAAGACAAATCAATCCTGGTGAAAATTAACCCCAGAGAGGTACTCTTAACAACCTCACATGCATAATTGAGTCGGAAAAGAGAAAGCAAGACACATAAAAGAATTTTGTACAAGAATTCTGGCAAATTCCCACAGTGTATAATTTTCCCTGATAAGTTTACTCCTTGGAAACTTCCCTACCCATGGAAAATTCCACCGTAGAGAAAACCCCGGAAGTCCGTGGAGAAAACGCATCCGTGAACTTTCTTCTGGCAAAAAATACAAAATTCCACATTTTTGCATAGGAGATTGAAACCTCTACAGTAGGGTTTCTGATACGCAGAATTTGTTTACGCTGATGTTCATTAAAATTCTCTGACTTTGGGGGGGGGGAGTATTTCCCCTTTTTTTAGAAAATTAGACAACTTTTCTCAGGCTCGTAACCTTTAATGGATAAGATTAAAATTGACGAAATTTATACATTTGAAATCAGCATAATAAGACAATTCTTCTGATACATCTATTGGCATCAAAATGGCACCGTTGTTTAGAGTTCTGTTTACGATTGAGCCGGTTCACTCCTTACTTACAGTTCGTTACCACGAACTGTCTGAAAATTCAAGCTCAGCAAAATGCGAAATCTATCATAAACATAAAAAGCACGGACCTTACAATATTGTGAAACCAAATAATGGTATTTTAGTATATTCACTTTTAAAATATAGACCCAAGAAAAAAGAAGAGTGGCATAGTAATAACAAAGCCAGTCAAGCGTATTCTACTCCTGGTAAATTATAACCATCAGTTTTCTCAGTGAAACTTTACCCATTGTTGGAGCCTAGTACAATAAAGTCCTTGATAGAAAGCATTTATAAGAAGGTTGACGTGTAAGACTACATTTCGGCTATACTGCGGTTTACGCTTTTTTTCAGATTCTACCGAGGAATAACATACAACTTAAGATACTATCCTGTGGTCGCAGTAGGTTTTATCTCATGTTGGTAACAAAGGACCCAGAGATCGAACCCAGATGTAACAACACACTGCAATGCCGACGCACGGACCATAGTAGTCAAGAAACGTCGTTAATCCGATACAATATAGTACAACAACTTGAGGAACTAGCATTCCAAACTTTTTCTTGTTCTTTAATTTTAGGTGAGCGCAACTACACTATTTGTGACACCACCTTTTTCTTCATTTCTTTTAATCCGATCTTATAGATATCCATACCTTAAACTACTAAAGCTCACGTGCTATCAAGTTTACCACATTCTTAGTATCTACAATCTCGCGTGTGTCATATTTTTCTTCTCATTAAAACAGAAGCCATGAAAATATTAAGAGAAATCATTTCTTTTTGTATCTCATTTGAAAGCTTTTATCCTACTTGCGATCATAAGTAGTCTCTTGACCGGCTTCTTACTTCTATGACGCAAAACAAGACACATGAGAAAGAGCTACCTTTTGATTCTTGGAAATACTATCCTTGGCAACTGTTTACTAAATAGAGTCAGGAATTAGAAATATAGAACAATCCACTGAATTATGTAATAAAGGACCATTTTAATGGACCTTATTCCTTTTCAATATGCTCATACGGCACAATTCGTGTTAACCACTCCATTACGTATTATCATTATTATATAATCCAAAGCTGAGGACACTGATGACATAGTTTTACAAAGTACTTTGTACTGCACCACATATTTATGAATTAATTCAATACTTTCCGCAAAGGAAACCGAATTTTTTATGGGTCATTAATGGAACTTGTCTTGGAACAATTACATAGGATAGCAAAACTAAGTTTTTTCTTATAAGAAATTCCCCCCCCCCCCTTTAAAACTAAATTCAAAAATACAACGAGACTCTTTCTAAGATTTAAATATCTGAGATATTGGTCTTTTTATGTTATTCTGGTAGTTCAGATGCAAAAATCTCTACAAACATGGAACTACAAGCAAAAAAAAAAAAGAAAAAAATTGGAGCTCCCATTATTAGAGATTTGTCAAAAACAGATATTGTTGGGCACAGTGGACTAGTAAAATCAGATTTTCATATCAGGTTGAAGTAACTGTTTGTTTTTCAGTGTGATCTTGTAGAAATATACTCTATATTGCGTTTTTATTCGAGTAGACTAAGATATATACCTATATAACCTCTTTACAATCATGGAGGTATTATGAGATATCAAAATGGCTTTGCTATAGCAGATGCAGCAATTAGCTATATTTCTACGCATTTGACACAGGTGAGGTATTCACGAATATCAAACAGTTCGTGGTAACAAACTGTAGTAAGGAGCGACCCGGCTCAATAGTAACCGAAACTATAAAAAATGGAATTTTGATACCAACAGTTACATCAAAAGAATCGCATTTTAATGCTGATTTTAAATATTAAGTTTCATCAAAATTAGTATTACCCGTCAAAATTTACGAGCCTGAGAAAATGTGCCTCATTTTAGAAAATAGGAGGAAACATCCCCTAAAAGTCATACAATCGTAACGAAAATCAGACCATCAGATTCAGCGTATCAGGGAACCTTGTTGTAGAAGTTTCAAGCTCCTATCTACAAAAATGTGGAATTTCGCATTTTTTGCCAGATGACAAATCACGGATGCGTGGCTATTTGTTTTTTTTTTTTTTTTTTTTTTTAGGGGTGATCGTATCGATTCAGTGGTCCGAGAATTTTGCAAGAGGGCTCATTCTAACGGTAAAAGTTCTAGTGCCCTTTTTAAGTGACCAAAAAATTGGAGGGCACCTAGGCCCCCTCCCACGCTCAATTTTCCTCCACAGTCACCGGATCAAAATTCTGAGATAGCCATTTTATTCAACATAGTCGAAAAACCTAATAACTATGTCTTTGGGGATGACTTAATCCCCCACAGTCCCCGTGGGAGGGGCTGCAAGTTACAAACTTTGACCTGTGTTTACATATAGTAATGGTTACTGAGAAGTGTACAGACGTTTTCAGAGGGATTTTTTTGGTTTGGGGGGAGAGTTGAGAGGGGGGGGGGTTGCGTGGGAAAACCTTTCCATGGAGGAACTTATCATGGGGGAAGAGACTTTCATTGAAGGGGCGCAGGATTTTCTAGCATTATTAAAAAAAAACAATGAAAAAATAAATATGAAAAGTTTTTTCTACTGGAAGTGAGGAGCAGCATTAAAACTTAAAACAAACAGAAATTATTATGCATATGCGGGATTTACCTCCTCGTAATACCCCGCTCTTTACGCTAAAGTATGTTTAGTAATTTCAACTATTTATTCTACAGCCTTTGTGATTCAGGGGTCATTCTTAAGGAATTGGGACAAAATTTAAACTTTATTGTAAAGACCGAGGTATCGACGAGGGGTGAACCCCCTCATATACACAATAAAAACATACGAATATAGAAGTTCGTTACGTAGGTTGATTCGTAAATTACGTATATTTTTACAAATGAAAACGTTCGTATAAAATAAAAGTTCTAGTTGCCTTTTTAAGTAATCAAAAAATTGGAGGGCAACTAGGCCTCCTCCCTTGCTCCTTTTTTCTCAAAATCTTCCGAATAAAACTATGAGAAAGCCATTTAGCCAAAAAAAAAAAAAAAAAATCAAGATGCAAATTTCGTTTTAATTATTTATGTGCGGAGAGCCAAGATCAAAAGATGCATTAATTCAAAAACGTCCAGAAATTAAATTAAAAAAAAACAAGTTTTTTTAAATGAAAGTAAGGAGCGACATTAAAACTTAAAACGAACAGAATGTATTCCTTATATGAAAGGGGCTTTTCCTCCTCAACGCCTGGCTCTTTACGCTAAATTTTTTTACTGTTTTAAAAAGTAGAGTTAAGAGAAAGAGTCAAACTTTAGCGTAAAGAGCGAGGCGTTGAGGAGGAAAAGCCCCTTTCATATAAGGAGTAACTTCTGTTCGTTTTAAGTTTTAATGTCGCTCCTTACATTCGTTAAAAAAAAAACTTTTTTTTTTTTATTTAATTACATTGCAAGCGACAAGAAACAGTTGAAAAGAGAACATAAAAAAGAATACAAAATGGTTATTTAACATTTGTCGTTCGTTAGTCTATCCAAAAAAAAACCTGTTTTACTTTCTTTTATTTTTGCCGTAAAATCTACTACATATTCCACAGAAGAAAAATTAATGTCGCTCCTTACATTCATTAAAAAAAAAACTTTTTTTTTTATTTAATTACATTGCAAGCGACAAGAAACAGTTGAAAAGAGAACATAAAAAAGAATACAAAATGGTTATTAACATTTGTCGTTCGTTAGTCTATCCAAAAAAAACTGTTTTACTTTCTTTTATTTTTGCCGTAAAATCTACTACATATTCCACAGAAGAAAAATTATCTATTAAAGACTCGTTTGCGTTATGCCGACTCAGGCGAATAAAATCCTGAACTCAATGTGTGATTCTTCAAATAATCAGACCAATTCTGCATAAAACTTTGAAAAAAAAGAAAAGAAAAAACTCTTGTTTTGGCAACATTGTCTTTCAAAACGGAAAGAAAGCTATATTAATTATGAGGCAAAAACACGGATACGATTTTAACATAAAAAATCCTATATATCGCCATTATTTCCCCTTCATGACCAATATATCTTGTTAACACGTACACTCAAGAGACGCTCGAAAAGAATAGCAAAAAGCTCAAGGAGGTTTGAAGATTTCACAGAGAACGTGAGGTGTTTTGAGTGATGGGGGTTGACCCAGAAAGAAAGAGAAGGGCTATATTGATTTTATCTCTTCACAAGCAGAAGCATAAAAAAGAAACAATTTGTTAGCTCCACAAGCCAAAAAAGTGAAGGATTGAGAAAAGCATTTCAGTTTCAAATGATTTTTTCACAGTCAATCTTAGTAAAAGTACTCTTAAATAAACAAAAAAGATAGTTGTGTGTATGTATAGAAAAAGTTCCGAAGCTGATAGTAACATAATTCGAAAGAATTGCAAAAGCTGTCAAATCTGCCAACAAATTCACTAGGCCATGAAAACTGGCAAATGCATTGCTACTATACTTCCCCACTTTTTTCACGGCGGGTTGTGAGTACACTTGAGTTTTCTTTTTTAATTCTTAATGTACACTAGAATTCCAAGTTTTGAGGGAAGAAACAAGGAATTGCTGAACTATCTGCAAAATTGAAAATTGCAAAATAACATGCTTGCTTTATATAATTGGTAAGTGTCCGTACCGCCTAACCAATCACGCAATGTTATACAATGGGTAGCGGAAGGCAGTATTTCTCCGGAGAGCTTTTACAATCAGTCAGTTAGTTCACAGTCATCGCAAGAGAGTATACGATTAAATCTGTGTTTCTATTTTATATCTGAAGGACATCAAATATTTCTCTTATAAATATTCATACAGATGGCAAGTTTCATTAAAAGGTAGCGCATTAAACACATAATTTGATATGCATCCTATTTTGCCTCAAGGTTTGTGAAATAAGTTGAAAGTTCAATTTTTTTTTCGATAAGAAGGGGTTAAGGAAACTTATTATGTTGTGTTTGGGGGATGAAGCAACATTTTTTCTTCTTTAGTAGCCAGGAAAGAGTATATACGCTACGTTTTTTTCTTTTTAATATTTGTTGTCTAACAGACTCTTTGCCTGGTTGTACAATAGTTTTAAAAGACAGAATTCAGTTAAATAACATAGGGGGTAGAGACATTGACAAAACTGAACATTTGCTTCGTATAAAAAAGACACAAAAGTTTCTTACACGACCATTACTTTCCCTTTAAAATGGACATTGTCAATGTTGTTTCTTCACAAAGCAAATAAACATTTGTTTATATTTCGTTGCATGACATGTTTCAAGGAAAAGATGGGTTAACCGCCCGGAAATTTCAACTCATAAAAAATGTCCCACTACTATTTCAAACACAAAATTAAAATAGATGGCTACAAAGAAGTTCTTTATGCTGGACGTGCACCCTTCGGCTGACAATACTTTAGTCTTAATTTAAAAAAAGAAACTTTTCATCTGAATGACATCACATTCAAATACATTTAAAGAGCAAAAAAGATTCATTAGTATAAAATATGCCTAGAGGACGACCCCAAAAAAACTTAAATTGATGACGTTTTAAGCTTCCTTCAGGTGAATAGACGTAAAATTTGGAATTTCAAAATTTAAGTATAACGAAGGGGGCATCAGAATTTTCGAAATGCCTAGATGGGGCTTGGCGCAAAATCGGTTGTAAATCACTGTTCTAGAGCAAGAAAGTTCATATAAGACTGTAAATTGAGTACCAAAGGTTGGGAGAACGTGCTAGATCTTGAACATAATCTGTATGTAGAGACATCAGTGGTCAGACGGTTATTTATAAAAATGAAACTTTTTAACTATTTCACCTTTAATATAAAATGATTCTGGCATTACCATACAGCCATTTTTTTTATTTCTTTGTTGTTCCACCGCGTTCGAAACATCCAATTTAACTTCTTTTCGATAAAAATATTATATTGGTTGGAATCATAGTGGTTAAGGGGCATTTACACCAGGATGAAGAGCAATTTTTTTTACAGCATTAGGGGGGGAGTGGGCAAATAAAAATTAATCAGACATAATAAATAAACTTTGGAGGCACAGCTAGGTGCACTGCACATCATATCACAGCTGGTATGTACAGATAGAATGCCCATGAACATACTTAAACTGAGGAAACTGGCCACATGACCACCGCACTTGGCCACTGGCCACTGGAACTTGCCCACTGAATTAGAGCAAAATTAAAATGTACTTACCTAACAGTAATCGGAATGCTCAATCTTTTCTCACTATCCAATTCATGTTCTCGTACACCAAATCTCATGAGAACATACCGGTTTTTCAACTTTTCTCCAGCAGCTTCGGATAAACGAGGTCCACAACGGCTATAACAAAAAAAAAATATTTAAAACAATTTATATCGTTGGAAGTCGAACTATCCACTTTACATTTTGTCAAAAACTTCTGCAGATCTGCTCAACTATATATATATATATATATATATATATATATATATATATATATATATATATATATATATATATATATATATATATATATATATATATATATATAAATATAATATATATATATATATATATATATATATATATATATATATATATATATATATATATATATATATATATATATATATATATATATATATATATATATATATATATATATATATTCACTAGGATATCCAAACCATCTGTTTAGTCGAACTGTTTATCTATCTATCTTCTCTTTAAATCTATGTTCTTCTTTGAGCATATTCCTCCATACATTGTTCACAAAAAGCCATATTAAAGGGTTGCCAAACGCAAAAATGGACTTAATTTTTGGTTTTCAAGTATTCCTACCTATGTGATATTCAAAAGCCAAATAATCTTCTTTCTAACGACGGACGAAATCCCTAAAACAGGATCCGAAAAAAAAATAATTGGAAAATAATTGTTATTCCTGAATAGTATAGGAGAGAACTTCCTTTGATTATACTTGCATTTTTGAACGGTCTCTTATCAGGTGATTTGTTGTTAATCACTCAACCTTGAAACGCAGCCTATAAAGGAAATTTGACTCGCGTTATAAAACTTAACAGGGGCTCCAGAATATCTTCATCGTCGTTGTTATAATTTAGTTCACACATCTGTAATTCCTATTTGTTATCAACCACGTGGGATTTGCAGAAGGACATCCGTAGTAGCAGCCAGTACTTGACTCGGTTGCCTTATAGCTACCCAAATAATAGGTGGTAAAGAATTAAGTGGTGGTTCTGGCCTCTCTCGCACCCAGGGCAAAATCTTAATTAGTTACCTCCCCCTTACCTCAGAAAAATTTTTAGTCCAGATTTTAACAAAATTTGAAAAAGAAAATTCATAAAAACAAAATTAATTTAATTTGGTGTACTTTCCAAACAGTTCGTGGTACTTACTTACCAACCGTAAGTAAGGTGCGACCCAGCTCAATAGTAACCAAAACTCTAAAAAACGGAATTTTGTTACCGATAAATACATCAAAAGAATCGGATTTTTATGTTGATTTTAAATATACAAGTTTCATCAAGTTTAGTCATACCCATCAAAAGTTATGAGTCTGAGAAATGGATTATTTTCAAAAGGGGAGGAATCGCCCCCTAAAAGTCATAGAATCTTAATGGCAATCATACCATCAGACTCAGCGCATCAGAGAACCCTGTTATAGAGGTTCAAGCTCCTATCTACAAAAATGTAAAATTTTACATTTTTTTGCCAGAAGAAAGTTCACGGATGTGTGTTTATTTGTTTTTTTTTCCTGGGGGTGGTCACATCAATCTATTGGTCATAGAATATCAGGATAAGGCTCATTCAAACAGAAAGTAAAAGTTTTAGGGCTATTTTAAAGTGACCAAAAATGGAGGGCAACTAGGCCCCCTCCCACACAACTTTTTTTCCTATGTCACCGAACCAAAATTTTGAGCCGTTTTGTTCAGCATAGTCGAAATATCTATAAACCATTTCTCCTAGGACTGCTTAATCCCCCACAGTCCCTGGGGGGAAGAGCTGTAAGTTATGAGCTTTGTCCAAGTTGCAAAATGCCAGTTATGAAATACAAAATTGTTTATTGGTAAGTATACAGACATTTTTAGGGAGATTTTTTTTCCGGTGGGGGGGGATTGGGCTACGTGGGAAGATCTTTTCATGGAGGAAATTTTCATGGGGGAAGAGAATTTCTATAAAAGGGTCGCTAGATTTCCCAGCATTATTTAAAACAACAATCAGAAAATTTTCAACTCGAAGTAATGAGTAACATTAAAACTGAAAAGCAACAGAAATTATTACGTATATGAGGGGGTTCTTTCTCTCGTCAATACCTCGTTCTTTACGCTAAAGTATTTTTAGTAATTTCAAAAGAGCTATTCATTCTAATTAAACGGCCTTTGTGATTCAGGAACTATTCTTAAAGAATTGGAACAAAATTCGAACATCACACCATCAGATTCAGCGTATCAGAGAATCCAACTCTAGAAGTTTCAAGTTTCTATCTACAAAAAGGTTTTCTTCTTTTTTCGTTTTTTTTTCCAAGGATGATCGTATCGACCCAGTGGTCCTAGAATGTTGCGAGAGAGCTCATTCTAACGGAAAAAGTAAAAGTTTTAGGGCTATTTTTAAGTGACCAAAAATTGGAGGGCACCCAGGCCTCCTCCCACGCTCTTTTTTCCCAAAGTCACCGGACCAGAATTTTGAGATAGCTATTTAGTTCAACATAGTCAAAAAACAAAGTAGTTATGTCTTTCGGGTCGACTTAATCTCCCAAAGTCCCCGAGGGAGGGGCTGTAAGTTACAAACTTTGACCATTGTTTACATATAGTAATGGTTATTGGTAAGTGTACATACTTTTTCAGGGGGACTTTTCTCGCTGAGGGGGGGGGGGGGGTATGTGGGGGGATCTTTCCATGGAGGAATTTACTATGAGGGACGAGAATTTCCATGAAGTGGACACAGGATTTTCTAGCAATATTAAAAAAAAAGAGAGAAAAAAAATTCAGCTGGAAGTAAGGAGCAGAATTAAAACATAAAACGAACAGAAATTATTATGTATATAAGGGGTTCCATATCCTCTACAATACCTCGCTCTTTACGCTAAAGTATTTTTAGTAATTTCAACTATTTATTCTACGACCTTTGTGATTCAGGGGTCATTCTTAAAGAATTGGGACAAAATTCAACCTTTAGTGTAAAGAGCGAGGTATTGACGAGGGGGAAACCCCCTCATATATGTGACAAAAATATACAAATATAGAAGTTCGTCACCTAAGTTAATTCGTAAGTTGCGTAAATTTATTACTAACAAAAACGTTAAAAAAAAAATAATAAAAAGGTCTAGTTGCCTTTTTAAGTAACCAAAAATTGGAGGGCAACTAGGCCTCCTCCCCCACCGCATTTTTATCAAGATCGTCCGAACAAACTAAGAGAAAGCTATTTAGCCAAAAAACAATAAAACGCAAATTTCGTTTTAATTATTCATGTGCACTGAGCCAAAATCAAAACATGCATTAATTCAAAAAATTTCAGAAATTAAATAGAAAAAAACAAGTTTTTTTACTGCAAGTAAGGAGCGACATTAAAACTTAAAATGAACAGAAATTATTCCGTATATGAAAGGGGCTGTCCCCTCCTCAACGCCTCGCTCTTTATGCTAAAGTTTTTTATTGTTTTAAAAAGTAGAACTGTGAAAAAGAGTCAAACTTTAGCAAAGAGCGGGGTATTGAGGAGGGGACAACCCCTTTGATATACGGAAAAATTTCTGTTCAAGTTGTAATGTCGCTCCTTAGTTGCAAATAAAAAAAAAACAAGTTTTTTTTTAACTGAAAGTAAGGAGCGACATTAAAACTTAAAACGAACAGAAAATACTCCGTGTATGAAAGGAACTGTTCCCTTCTCAACGTCCCGCTCTATACGCTAAAGTTTGACTCTTTCTCTCAATTCTACTTTATTAAACAGTAAAAAACTTTAGCGTAAAGAGCAGGGCGTTGAGAAGGGAACAGCCCCTTTCCTGAGGCATGATGCCTTTTGTTACTTAAAATGACACTAAATCTCCAAATATTCATTCTAACGAACTCTTTTATGGTCACATGATCACACGGTCAGATCATAAGGTTGGTCACGTGCGTGACTATACGTCTCTGGATTTTTATTTTAGAAATCTCAAATTTTGTAAATACTGGCTTTAGAGTTCTCATTCATACTGAATTTCATTAGCTAATTCCCATTAAGGGCACACTCCTTACTGGGGGGGGGGGTAAATACCATTTAAAGACCAACTTTAAAAATTACACATTTAAAATTAGCGTAAATAATAAGTTTTTGTTGACGAATATATTTTAAAGAAAATTTGATATTTTTGAGTTCCGGTTTATATCAAAGGGTCGCTCTTCACTTACACTTACAATAGTCCAAAATCATATAGCAATGTCTTTTGGGTGGACACAATCCCCCAGAGTATATGGGCAAGGGCTGTAAGTTGTGCCCCAGGGCATATAAGGTTTTTGGGGAACGGGTGATCGTATAAGCTTTGGATCGGATGGAGCTCATTTGATTGGAAGTCTCAAATTTTGGGGTCCTTTTTAAGAGACAATAATTAATGGAGGGCAAACAGCCCCCAATAAATTTATCCAAATAAAATTTTAAGAGATCTATTTTGGTCAGCCTTTTTGAAAATTCCAGTAGTTGTGTCTTTGGGGATGTCAACCTCCTTACAGTCCTCAGAACAAGGGCTATAAGCTAAGTAATTTGTTCAAGAAGACGAAGGGCATACAGGCAAACCTTTCAGAGACTGTTTTGAACTAAATCAAAACACATTATGTACATAAGAATTGTCAAACGGGTGTAACACTGGAATAACCGAGCATATAAAATTGGAAAATTCAGGAAATGATCAAAAAGGCAATATTTGCATGCTACCAATACTACTACAACTACCACGACTACTCCTATCATACCAATCTATCAAAAATAGTGATGGGAAATGGGAAATTTGAACTAAACCAAAGAGGCTATGTGCATACAAATTGGCAAAATACCGTGTCTCAAGAATTGATTTGGGTATTAAGTTGGAACTTTCAGAGAATAGTTAAAGGGGAAGATCATCTCGCCAAAAGGCAATATGTGCACACTACTGCAAATACTACTGCTACTGCTACATTTACTACTACCGCATTTACTACTATTACTACTACTGTGACTACTATTAGAACTGTGCCTAGGAGTATGAAGGTGAAATTTTCAATGGACTTTGAAGAGGAGGGGGAGAGATGAACTGCATCACAAAACGCCGTCTGTGTGCAGGTTGTCAAAAGGCTGTAAATAGCAATATCTTAAGTACAGTTCGGTGTGTGAAATTAAAACTAATAGGGCTTGTTGTGAGGGATGCTGAACTAACCAAACAAAAATATTTTCATCCTAATACTACTGCTTCTACTTATACTACTACTAAAGTCACTATTATTACTACTTCTATTGCTACTACTGCCACTAAAGCTTAGGGTAACATAATTAATTCTACTGCTAATACTACTTCTACTGCTGTTAAAGCGAAGGATATTAAGGTGAAAAATTTGATATGTATAGTAACTAAATGAAACTAAATTGAAAAACATCATGTCGGCACAGGTTGTCAAGCGGAGGCATCAGAAATGCTTCAAGAATGGGTGATAGTATTAAGATAAAACTTTCATCGTGTGTTGAAGGGGGATGCTGAAGAAACCAAAGATGCTATGCGCATACTGCCGCTAATGCTGCTACAACTATTGCTACTATACAGTCTAAGGGTTTTAAGGTGAATCTTTTAAGAAATATTTACGCAGATGCTGAACTAAATCAAAACAAACTCTGAGCATGTGGACTTTCAAAAAGGTGACACAGCAATATCTGAAGAACAAATAACATTATTAAGTTAGACCTTTAAAGGCAAATTTTGGAGGATTTTGAACTAACCCGAAGGCACTATGTGTATACTAGTAAAACTTTAAGGGAAAGTTTAGGAGTTTCAATTAGACGGAAAAACTGTGTACATGCAGGTTTTCAAAAGGGCGTATAAGCAACATAATAGGCTGCACCAATCTATAATAGCTAGAAATAATATTAAAGATTTCAAAGGAGATAATTCAATTCAAAATTAAAAGTTCTGGTGCCCTTTTAAGGAGTAAAGAGATTGGAGGGAGATCAGCCCTTCTCCCAATCCCATTCAGTTACCAAACGCATCCAGTTAAAATTTTGAGACAGCCGTTTTGTTCAGCATAGTAGAACTGTCCAAGAATTATGTCTTTAGGGATATTGGATGTCAACCCCCCACAATCGAGCAACTGAGCCATTATGCTTTAAAACTAAATGTTGCTTTAAACTAAATCAAAAGGCATTGTGCTTATGGTTCCCAAGAAGACACCTCAGCAATGTATCAAGAATGACTGGGAGCATTAAGTTAAACTTTTGAGGCTAATACTATTACTACTTCTGCTCTTACAATTTAAATAAATAAAAAGACTGCAAGTGTATTCAGGTTGTCAAAGAGCAGAGATAGAACCTTTTGGGAATAATTTTTTTTTTTCAGGTCAACTTCAGGAGTTACAAAATCAAATTAAAAGATGCTGTTTGGGTCAGGATTAAAAATTATTAAAAAAGTTTCTCCAACATATAAATAGCAACCAAAACTATGGATACTTAAAAAGATATAAAACATTATATCTTTTTTTCATGGAAAAGAATATGCCAATAAAAAGCGAACAGAGATTAATTTAAAAAACTTTTTCCATACAACAAGTTTTTCAAAGAAAAGTAAAGAGTTTGATTAAGCCAAAAATGAGCGGATATAAAGTCAAATAATCTCCAAGCGTAAACTACCACAAGTCACTACCAATAAATAAATGGAACTCAAAACGAACAGATATTACAATAAATAGCCGAGACAAACTCAAAACGAGCAAAAATTAACATTTGTACGGCTGATAACCCCCATGCCTTCTCAAGACCAGAACGTAATTTGCGCTTTACTGAAAACAAAACACGTTTTAAATGTGTTCACTGTTTTACTTTCATAAATAAAACAATCAAAACTTTATGGAATAAATGTCAGTAGATGTCAATTAAACCGACAATCCACGGTCATTCGTTTTTTTTGGAAAGTTTTTTTTAATTCATAAAATTAATATATATATAAAAATGTCTCACATGGACAGAATCAAAGGCACCCAGGGGAGGGGGGGTGGGTAATGCCAACAGAAAGATAAGACAATAAAATGTATATAAACAGGTAAATAAGAAATCCCAGTTGAACTTAGATAAAAATAGAGCTTCTGATAGCACATGCCTCCATTCGCCGCCTTAAAAACTTGCAGGCGTTTTACTAATCCGTGTATTATCTCGCAGCACCCATATCACATCGACTTAGTCCAAAAAAGTTCCCAGGATTGAATGTGATAAAACTCATTTTTACCCCCCCCCCATAACTTCTTCCTACGTTTATTCGAATAGCCATTAAGAGTTAGGAAGCTTGTGCATAAGATACATTTTTTGCCCCCCTATCTGATAAGATAAGATATTTATTTCAAAAAGATCACTATCACAAGCCCTCAAAGGACCGAATTCGGACTTCGAAGTATCGACTATGATGACCACCGGCTCTCCTCCATGCTAGTCGTTGCGCAATTAAGCATCATGGTACATAATTTACCAAGCTTCAACTGAGTCAACTTATTTAAATGAAGCTATAAAATAACTTTCTATATGATCTGTTTATTTTGTATGAACTAGTCCATCTTTAGGAAGAAATGTGCTACCGCATGGCATTACTATCTCTGAAAGTGAGAGGTTCAATAGGTAACTAAACAAATATTTTAAATTGATGTGCTATCTCAAAATTTTCAATCGATAGCTTTTTGGCCCTCTTTGGCACAAAATTGTTGCTTTGTGCCACAAAATGACAAAAAACGCATGCCACTTTTTTCGCGGCACAATCTTATTTGCAGCTTAAAAACAGCACTAGAATTTTTAATTCCCATTCGAATAAGTCTTCTCCCGATTTTCTAGACCATTGTTTTAATAAGATTACCCCTGAACAAAAATAAAATAACCCATGCGTGTGAACAATCTGCTCAGAAATAGTGCGAAATTCCGAATTTTGTAGACAAGGTTCAAAGACCACTTCAACAGGTTCTCTGATATGCTGAATCTGACGGTTTAATTTTCATGAAGACAACTAACCCTTTCAGAGGTTTTCGCCCTCTTTTTTTAAATTAGACATATTTTCTCAGGCTCGTAACTTTCGGTCGGCGACTTCGAATTTAATGAATTTTGCATATTTAGAATCACCATAAAACGTCCATTCTTTTGATGTTCATGATAACTTAAAACTCCTTCTTGGAGTTTTGGACACAATTAGCACGAGTCGCTTCTTGCTTACAGTTCGCTACCACAAACTATCTGGAAAGCCAAATACAGAGCTTCCCATTTTCTGAGGTGATATTCCCATTCAGTTGTGCATTCTTCCCCAAACACAAGTACAGTCCATGCAAATTGAACAGTCAATACATAGAGCGTAAAGTATTATTCGTTCTACATTTGTTTTACAATTAAAACCTCGTTTGCCCTTACAAGCTTATGGCCTTTCTTGGCAGGCGAATGGCGAATAGTGTTTGTTTTCTTTCCTTAATAAATGTATATCTCATCTCATAATTAAGAACAAATATTTCTCATTTTGACTGTGATATTAATGAACTGATAGATAGATGTGTGATTGCCATTTTGATTGAGAAAAAAGATCTAACCTCCAACTTTTATTTTCCTCAATTCAAAAGTCAATCGATGTGATATTGCACCGTATCAAATGAAATGAACAGGAAACAAAATGAAATTTAGTCGAAGATTAAAAACTACATCTGAAGTCATTTAGATTGTACAATTTTTTTTTTTGCATTTTTTTTCTATACGTCTTTTGGGAATTGCTCTGTCAAAGAAATGAAATTGAAAGTCACATCTAAAAGGTAATAAAATTACTTTCAAACAGAGTGAAACTTAATTAAAGCTACAAAAAAGCTTAAAAATCAAGTTATTCCTTTCTATTTCCTGATATGGTACATTCAGGCCGTGATTAAGTGAACTGATGGAACTCGAAAATCCCTTGTTAAATTGAAAGTTTATATTTAAAAAGAACTCAAGTATTCATTGGCGGAAGATGCCGCTTTTAATATCAGGCCATAGCTTCTTGAAGATGCTACAAAATGTTTGAAAGGATTTTGCTCTATTTCCTCTAATTGCTTAGAAATCTTAGAAAATATCTAGGTCGTTTTCACAAGTGTACTCTATGAAGGATATTGTTTTTATGATAGTACCGGAACAAAATCGGTACTATCATGAGCAGAAGACAATAGCCTGTAAGATGATTGGAACCATTTTTCGATGTATTTTCCTGTTTTCTAACAGTCCCATAGAAAATTTTCAGCTACCTGAAAATTTTACAAGTCGGTTGCCAGAAAGAATCGTTTCAGATCGCCGATAATACCCCCTAGAGACCAAAATGACAAGCTGGTATAATCAGCTGCTTGTTAATAGAGTGTGAAATTTTCATAAATTATTTCAATGCAATGAAAAAACCTAGAAATGAGAAATAGTCAGGAGCCTTCCGTAAAGTTGTGCACACAAAGCTGAAACCATGGGGAAAATCAAATCAAAGCGAGGTACGCAACTGCAAAACTGCGAAAAATTTGGGGATAGGCGAGTGGATAAAGAATCGAAAAGAGGCTAAGGCGGACTGTTGCATGGAAGTTGGAAAGAATGGACTGGTCAACCTCAAACGAGGCCACGACTACTTTTACCAAGTACAATGTCAGCTTGAATGTGCTCAGCTAGATACTTGCTTTTTCATGATTTTTACCCAGAAAGACTTCTACATTGAAAAGATAGACCGCCATCCAGGCTTTTGGACCGATAAGATTTTTCCCAAGCTAAAAGGATTCTTCATAGATACTTTGATCCCAGAGTTCCACGGGGGCTTCCAATACGAGAGCCGTACTTATAAGATTAATCGTCTAGTACCGGTAACAGGAAAATTCATTTTCCTTACATTCTATCCTTCTTTGTATTTACATACTTAATTGTATTGTCATTTGAAATAAAATACCTTTGTTTATATTGCTTGTCCTCCAACTTTATCAAACAGTTCGTGGTAACGAACTGTAGTAAAGAGCGACCCGGCTCAATAGTAACCAAAACTCTAAAATATGGAATTTTGATACCAATAGCTACATCAAAAGAATTGCATTTTAATGCTGATTTTAAATATATACGCTTCATCAAGTTTAGTCTTACCCATCAAAAGTTACGAGCCTGAGAAAATTTGCTTTATTTTAGAAAATAGGGGGAAACAACCCCTAAAAGTCATAGAACCCTAATGTACAAGTTTCAAGCTCCTATCTACCAAAATGTGGAATTTTGTATTTTTTGTCAGAAGGCAGATCACAGATGCGCCTTTATTTGTTTTTTTTTTCAGGGTGATAGAATCGACCCAGTGGTCCTAGAATGTTGCAAAAGGGCTCATTCTAACGGAAATGAAAATTTCTAGTGCCCTTTTTAAGTGACCAAAAAAATCGGAGGGCACCTAGGCCCCCGTCCCACGCTAATTATTTTCCCAAAGTAACCGGATCAAAATTCTGAGATAGCCATTTTATTCAGCGTAGTCGAAAATCCTTATAACTATGTCTTTTGGGACGACTTACTCCCCCACAGTCCACGTGGGAGGGGCTACAAGTTACAAACACTGACCAGTGCTTACATATAGTAATGATTATTGGGAAGTGTACAGACGTTTTCAGGGGTGTTTTCATTTGGTTGGGGGCAGTGGTTGAGAAGAGAGGGATATGCTGGGGGAGTTTTTCATGGAGGAATTTGTCATGGGGGAAGAAAATTTCCATGAAGGGAGCGCAGGATTTTCTAGCATTATTTAAAAAAACATTGAAAAAATATATATGACAAAGTTTTTTTTTCAACTGAAAGTAAGGAGCAGCATTAAAACTTAAAAGGAACAGAAATTATTACGCATATGAGGGACTCACCTCCTCCTAATACCTCACTCTTTACGCTAAAGTATTTTTAGAAATTTCAACTATTTATTCTACGGCTTTTGTGATTCAGGGGTCATTCTTGAGAAATCGGGACAAAATTTAAGCTTTAGCGTGAAGAGCGAGGTACTGACGAGGGGGTGAACCCCCTCATATATGTAATAAAAATATCAGAATACAGAAGTTCCTTACGTAAGCTAATTTGTAAGTTACGTATATCTTTAACTAATAAAATTTATTTTTACTAATAATTTTACTAATAAAAAAATTCGTAAAAAATTAAAAGTTCTAGTTGCCTTTTTAGGTAACCAAATAATCGGAGGGTAACTAGACCTCCTTCCCCGCTCCTTTTTTCTCAAAATCATTCGATCAAAACTATGAGAAAGCCATTTAGCCAAAAAAAAAAAAAAAAAAAAAAAAAAAAATGCAAATTTTGTTTTAATTATTCATCTGCGGAGAGCATAAATCAAAACATGCATTGATTAAAAAACGTTCAGAAATTAAATTAAATAAAAACAAGTGTTTTTTAACTTAAAGTAAGGAGTGACATTAAAACATGAAACGAACTGAAATTACTTCACATATGAAAGGGGCTGCTTCCTCATCAACGCCCCGCTCTTCACGCTAAAGTCTGACTCTTTGTCTTAACTCTATTTTTTAAAACAGTAAAAACTTAAGCGTAAAGAGCGGGGCGTTCACGAGGAAGCAGTCCCTTTCATAAAAGAAGTAATTTCTGTTTGTTTTAAGTTTTAATGTCACTCCTTACTTTCAGTCAATTTTTTTTTTTAATTTAATTTGTAAGAAACCTTTGGTTTTCTAAGAATCCTCGAAGAAAGCTTTCAACTAAGTTCGGTGTTTAGTTTCGAATTAATCAACTGAGGTATTTTAAATAACCTATCCCTAGGAAAAAAAGTGGAAAAACAATAAATTTTAAAATGCACTCTATGCATCCCGTCACAGTTGCATATACATGGGCATTTTGTACTTGAGAATGATAGTGCTCTTTTGCTCATTAACTCTTCTCCCGTCGGTAACCAAGCTTTGCAAGACGCAGCCAAATATATTACTATTTCTCGGCTGAAGCATCTCACCAAAGGAAGCTGTCTATCAAAACCTTTCACAAGACTTGATAATTGGTGCTATTTGAAGTTTTGACAACCAACGGTCTCTAGAGAATTAAAAGACAGAAGGCTAACCTAACTTCAATTTTGAAGCTCGATGTTTTCAAGTTCACTTAATCACGGCCTTCAAAGAAAAAGCTCTAGAAGTGAAATGGGAAAATAAGCAAATAGATATATATATATATATATATATATATATATATATATATATATATATATATATATATATATATATATATATATATATATATATATATACTACTAGCAACTCATGGCAGCACCATGCCGCCTGAGGCCAACACAGCTACGCACGCTCTTCCTCCATCTTAATCTTTTCAAAGCCTCCCTCTTCACACCTAACAGGACGCTCCCATTTACCTTAATTTTATTTACATACTTCCACCCCAACCATGGACGACCTGTTTTCCGTTTATCCCTAGACGGTGGGCCAGAAATGAAAATCTTTGGTAATCTGTCATCCTTCGTCTGCAGAAGGTGCCCTAGTCATATCAACCTTTCTCTCATTATCAAACAGTTCGTGGTAACGAACTGTTCGACGAGCAACGTGGAAACGAGCAACCCGGCACAATAGTAACCAAAACTCTAAAAAACAGAATTTCGATACCGATAGTTACATCAAAAGAAATCGTATTTTTATGCTAATTTTAAATATACAAGTTTCATCAAGTTTAGTCTTACCCATCAAAGATTACGAGCCTGAAAAATTTGCCTTATTTTAGAAAATAGGGGGAAACACCCCCTAAAAGTCATAGAATCTTAACGAAAATCACACTATCAGATTCAGCGTATCAGAGAGCCCTGCTGTAGAAGTTTCAAGCTCTTATCTACAAAAATGCGGAAATTTGTATTTTTTCCCCGAAGAAAGATCACGAATGCGTGTTTGTTTGTTTTTGCTTTTTTTCCCAGGGGTGATAGTATCGACCCAGTGGTCCTAAAATGCCACGAGAGGGCTCATTATCACGGAAATAAAAATTCTAGCGCCCTTTTTAAGTTGCCGAAAAATTGGAGGGCACCAAGTTCCCCTCCCACGCTAAATCTTTTCCCAAAGTCACCGGATCAAAATTTTTAGATAGCCATTTTGTTCAGCATAGTCGAAAGACCTAATAACTATGTCTTTGGTGACAACTTAATACCACACAGTCAACGGGGGAGGGGCTGCAAGTTACAAACTAATTCGTTACGTATATAAGGGCGTTCGTTTCCTCCTCAATACCTTGCTCTTTACGCTAAAGTATTTTTAGTAATTTCAACTATTTATTCTACGGCCTTTGTGATTCAGGGGCCATTCTTAAAGAATTGGGAAAAAATTTAAGCTTTAGTGTAAAGAGCGAGGTATTGACGAGGTGGCGAACACCCTCATACACGTAATAAAAATATACAAATATAGAAATTCGTTAAGTTAGTTACCTATACTTATTACTAATAAAAACGTTCGTAAAAAAATAAAAAGTTCTAGTTGCCTTTCTAAGTAACCAAAAATTGGAGGGCCTTCTCCCCCACCCTTTTTTTCAAAATCGTCCAATCAAAACTATGAGAAATCCATTTATCCAAAAAAATTAATGTGCAAATTTCGTTTTAATTATTCATGTGCCGTGAGCCAAAATAAAGAAAATACATTAATTCAAAAACATTAATGCATATTTTGATATTAAATAAAAAATAACAAGTTTTCTTAACAGCAAGTAAGGAGTGACATTAAAACTTAAGACGAACAGAAATTATTCCGTATTTGACAGGGGTTGTCCCCTCCTCAACGCCCCGCTCTTTACACTAAAGTTTTTTATTGTTTAAAGTAGAGTTGTGGGAAAGAGTCAAACTTTAGCGTAAAGAGCGGGATGTTGAGGAGGGGAAAACCCGTTTCATATACAGAATAATTTTTGTTGGTTTTAAGTTTTAATGTCGCTCTTTACTTGCAGTTAAAAAAAAAACTTGTTTTTTTTATTTAATAGCACTAGAAAGCGGGATTGAACCACACTTTTCTTAGAGCCAACTGTTTGAAATACAGTCAGTCAGCCGGATGCCCAAAATAATCCGTATGTAATTTCTATGGAAAACATATAGCATGTCTTCCGCCGTCTCTCGGAGTACCCATGCTTCAGAACAATATTTGACCCCTGTCATCACTGTAGCTTCCAATATTTAAATCTTAGTTCGTACACTTTTCTTCCTATTCTTCCAATTTTTTTTTTCAACTGTGAAAAAACACGTCAAAATAAAAGATCTAAAGCCAAACTGGCCAGCTATGATAATAAAAAACAAAATAAAAAAAAAAATAAAAAAAACTGTATACACATAAAAACACAGATATGAATATAAATACGACAAACGAATTTATGGCCAGTAACTGAAAACGAAGAGAAAATAAAAATGAAACGAAAATTTCGTATTCAGTAAATGAAAACGAAGAGAAAAAAATCAAACGAATATTTCGCCCGTATACAACAAGGCGTCTTCAGTGTAGAAAAAAAAGACAAATTAGAAACTAAAACTAAAAAAGTTTTTGTGCCAAAGAGGGCCAAAAAGCTATCGATTGAAAATTTTGAGATAGCAAATCAATTTAAAATAGTCGAAAATTTACCTATTGCGTATCCCACTTTCAGAGATAGTAATATCATGCGGTGACACATTTGTTCCTAAAGATGGGCGTGTTAATAATAAATAAATAGATAATATAGAAATTTATTTTATAGCTTCATTTGAATAATTTGATTCAGTCGAAGCATGATAAATTATGT
The DNA here is from genome assembly GCF_032884065.1 of Artemia franciscana. Lineage (NCBI taxonomy): Eukaryota > Metazoa > Arthropoda > Branchiopoda > Anostraca > Artemiidae > Artemia > Artemia franciscana. Next base: position 26,568,723 of record NC_088869.1, on the reverse strand, counting down.
ACGATGATGCATAATTGCGCATCAGTTAGCATGGAGGAGGGCCGGTGGGTCTTCATGTAGATAGGGGGGGGGGCCTGAAGCCTCAATTTTATGTCCAAGTTTCCTAACTCTTAATGGCTTTTCAAACGAACATAGGAAGAGGTTGTGGATGGGGTTGGTTATATATGAGTTTCTCACCTTCATTCCTGGGAAATTTTTTGGACTAAGTCGGTGTGATACGAGTGCTTCTGGGTAATAAGTTTACTCACATTACATAAAGATATTATGTGTAATACAAAAGATTGCATCCGTATGCTTGCCGGCACAATTGGTGTGAAGGTAGGGGGTGTCATGAATACCACCGGAAAGTTTATAAGGAAGCGGGTGGGGGCATGTGCTATCAGAAGCTCTGTCTTTATCAAAGTCGTTTCTGTTTCTATACATTTTTATTTCTTTTTTTTTCTTAGCATTGCCCCCCTACCCTGAGCGCCTTTGATAGTGTCCATGTGGGATATGCTTATATATATAAGCGTCTATTTCAAAACAGTGTAAATGGTGACCCTATATTTCAATTTGATATTTTATACCCCTTATCCGAGTAAGTAATTTGTGGGGTGATACCTTTTCAGGGATGATAGTCATTCCCAGACTGTTGCTGTAAGAATATTAAACTTGAATGTAAAGAATGGGGCTGAAGGAGAGAGTAGTAGCCGCCCTTAGAGTTTTAGGACAAAAAGTTCGCAGCAGCAAAGTGTAAGTGAAGAGAGACCTTTCGATATAAAACCGAACCTAAAAAAACAGAATTTTGTTTAAGATATATGCAACAACTAAAATTTATTATTTACACTGATTTCATATACGTATTAAATAAAAAGAACAACAAGTTTTTTCAAATGAAAGTAAGGAGCAACATTGAAACTTAAAACGAACAGAAATTATTACGTATATGAGGGGGTGCTTAAAATAAGCACCGGCCGGGACTTAAAATAAGAGCTCTGAGACACGAGGTCCTTCTAAATATCAAAGTTCATTAAAATCCAATCACCCATTCGTAAGTAAAAAATACCTAATTTTTTCTAATTTTTCCTCTCCCTTCAGCCCCCTCCCCCGATGGTCGAATCGGGGAAAACGTCTTTATCAAATCAGTTTGTGCAGGTCTCTTACACGCCTACCAATTTTCATCGTCCTAGCACGTCCAGAAGCACCAAACTCGCTAAAGCACTCCCCTTCCAACTCCCCCCAAAGTCACCAGATCTGGTCGGGATTAAAGTAAGAGCTCTGAGACATGAGTTCCTTCTAAATATCAAATTTCATTAAGATCCGGTCAGCCGTTCTTAAGTTAGCACGTCCCGTCCTAGCACGTCCGGAAGGACAAAACTCGCCAAAGTACTGGACCCCCCTAACTCCCCCAAAGAAAGCAGATCCAGTCCGGTTACATCAATCACGTATCTACGACATTTGCTTATTCTACCCGCTACGTTTCATCCCGATCTCTCCACTCTAAGCGTGTTCCAAGATTTCCTGTTTCCCCCTTCAATATCCCCAATGTCACCAGATCTGGTTGGGATTAAAGTAAGAACTCTGAGACATGAGTTCCTTCTAAATATCAAATTTCATTAAGATCCGGTAACCCGTTCTTAAGTTAAAAATACCTCAATTTTCTAGTTTTTCTAAATTAACCCCCCCCCAACTCCTCCAAAGAGATTGGATCTGTTCCAATTATGCCAATCACCTATCTAGAACTTGTGCTTATTCTTCCAATCAAGTTTCATCCCGATCTCTCCACTCTAAGCGTTTTCCAAGATTTCCGGCTTCCAAGATTTCTGTTTCCCCCCTCCAGCCCCCTATGTCCTCGGATCCAATTCGAATTGAAAATGGAGCGTCTGAGACACAAAATATTCCTATATATCAAGTTTAATTAAGATCCGATTACCCATTCGTAAGATAAAGATACCTCAATTTCATCCTGATCTCTCCACTCTAAGCCCTTTCCAAGATTTCCAGTTCCCCCGCCCCAAATCCCCCATGGACACAGGATTCGGTCGGGATTTCAAATGAGAGATATGAGTTACGAGGTTCTTCTAAATATGGAATTTCATTAAGATCCAATTAGTCCTTCGTAAGTTAAAAATACCTCATTTTTTCTAATTCTTCCTAGTTAACCCTCCCCCCCAACTCCCCAAAGAGAGCGGATCCGTTCCGGTTATGTCAGTCACGTATCTTGGACTTGTGTTTTTCTTCCCACCAAGTTTCATCCTGATCTCTCCACTTTAACCTTTTCCAAGATTTCCGGTTCCCCCCACTCCAACTCCACCCAATGACACTGGATCCGGTCGGGATTTAAAACAAGAGATCTGAGTTACAAGGTTCTTCTAAATATGAAATTTCATTAAGATCCGATCACTCCTTCGGAAGTCAAAAATATCTCATTTTTTCTAATTTTCTAAATTAACCCCCCCCCCCGAACTCCCCCAAAGAGAGCGCATCCGTTCCGGTTATATCAATCACGTATCTAGGACTTGTTCTTGTTTTTCCCACCAAGTTTCTTCCCGATCCCTCCACTCCAAGCGTTTTCTAAGATTTTAGGTTTCCCCCTCCATCTCCCCCCAATGTCACCGGTTCCGGTCGAGATTTAAAATAACAGCTCTGAGACACGATATCCTTCTAAATATCAAATTCCGTTAAGATCTGATCACCCATTCGTAAGTCAAAAATACCTCATTTTTTCGAATTTTTCTGAATTAACCGTCCCCCATTCCCCCCCCCCCAGATGGTCGAATCAGGGAAACGTCTGGTCTATTCTGTTCCTTGATACGCCTGCCAAATTTCATCATCCTAGCTTATCTGGAAGTGCCTAAACTAGCAAAACCGGGACAGAGAGACGGACAGACCGACAGAATTTGCAATCGCTATATGTCACTTGGTTAATCCCAAGTGCCATAAAAATATGAAATTTTGTCATATGGCAAACCGGAAGATCTTCGTATAGATGGTGTGCCCGAAGCCTCGAAAACTGTATTTTTATGCCCACGTTTTCTCACTCTTAGTGGAAATCAAAATAACCATGAAAAGAGGTCGTGGGAGGAGGAAGGAGTGGTTAAAAATCATTTTTTCGCCTTAATTACTTGGGAATATTTTTGGACTAGGCCGGTGATATGGATGCTGCGAGTTAATAGCCTTCCACGGATTATATAACATTTTTTGTGTGGAATATAAAAGATTACATCCATATGCTTGCCGGTACAAAAGGTGGGGTGGGTCATGAGTACCGCTGGAAGGTTATACAAAGGAGAGTGGGGGCAAGTGCTATCAGAAGCTCTATTTTTATGGAAGTTTAAATGGTAATATTTTCTATTATCTTATGTATATGCATTGCCCCCCTTCTTTCTTCTTTCATATTTTGTCAATAGTGGCTTCTTCCTTCTGTCTTGTTTCTTCCTACAGGCATTACACCCCAGCACCCTTGATGGTATCATGTTGGAAATTATTATTTAACAGCATTTATTTTAATCAGGGATGATTATTATTCTCGAACTGTTACTGTATGAATATTAAATTTGAATGTAAAAACAGGGTTAAAGGAGGGAGTAGTAGTCTCCCTTACATTGAAGATAATTTTGGGTCAAACAGATCGCAGTAACAAAGTGTAAGTGAAGAGCGACCCTTCAATATAAACCGAAATTAAATAAAAAGAACATTTTATTTAAAATATATGCAATAACAAAACTTATAATTTAAATAATTGTAAATGTTTAAATCTATGAATTTTAAAGTTGCTCTTTAAATGGTATTTACCCCCCCCCCCCCAGTAAGGAGTGTGTCCATAACGGGAATTATCAAATGAAATTCAATGTGACTGAGAACTCTAAAGCGATTATTTAAAAAAATGTGAGATTTCTATTTTTTTTTCTTCCAGAGACGTACGGTCATGCATGTGACAATCCTGACGACCTGACGATGTGATCATTTGACCATAAATATGTTCGTTAGAATGAATATTTGGAGATTTAGTGAATTTTTAAGCAAAAAAAGAGATTATGCGTCAGGGAAGTGCAACATTTTAGCATTTTGGCCCAAACATGGCCAAAATACTAGAAAGGATTCTAGCTAAAATTCTGAAAACTTCTGAAAGGATATTTGTATAGACACCTATTCTCAGACCGTAACAGTGCATAGTATACCATTTCAACGGTTCATGTATGGATAAATATAAGATGAAGCTTGCAGTATGTGTACTGAGGGAGACGATAGCACATTTTGGAGGGTTATGCTTCATTTTGAAAAGTAAATACATTATAAGAGCTATTTTTCTTAAAACATTCTTCTGCAAAAGTTGAACTTTAAATTAAATCTTTGTGTTTGGGGTTTAGGATCTAATCTATTGTTTCTACCCATCTCTGTTCGTGATTTCAGCTGAGTTTATCAATCGGTTTTTTGCACTTGGGATTGCGGTAGAGAAATGGTATCAGATGTGCCCCTTAAACTTCAAAAGTTCTCTCATTGCTAAAGAAATTAGAGTTTTTCCTTTGCTCTTTTCCAAGTGAAAACGTTAGAAACTTGGCCTACGGCAAAAAAGTCAACTTTTTCATCTAAGGCAGATATATTTTTTTTCGACGGCAGTCGATAGCTCTTAATGAGCTGATCAAAGCTTATTTCATTCATTTTTTGGTAGAAAAATTCCTTCATGAGATAAATCACCTTGAAATTTAAAGGGGTTGATAACTTCAGTAGTAAGATACACACTGAAACCAAAAATAGGCCGATACCAATTGTGAGACATATAGGGGAGTTTTAAGCAACAGTCGGCTGTTAGCTCATAATCATCTTCGGCAATGAGGGGTTCGCAACTTTTGCTAGCTGGCTTACCTATTATTTGTTTCCGGTGTATTTGATGGTAAGACCAATTTGGTTCCAGTTGTAAGACATGTAGGGAACTTTTAAGTGATAATCGGTTGTTAGGCTACAATCATATTCAGCGATGAGGGGGTTTGCAACTTTTGCTAGTTGCAATGATGGGTTTACAACTTTTGCGAGTTGGCGTACCTCATATTTATTTTAAGGTCCTTACAGATTAACAACTTCAGCGTTTAATCGAAGCGACGAAACAAAACCAAAGTGTTGTTCTCGCAACACTTTGCTCGGCGAAGCCGAACAAAGGTTGCCGCAACACCTCACGTTGCCCATGCAACGTAGATCTAGTTATTGCTTCTAATTCAAAATCCTACGAACTACCAAACTAATAGACTTCATATTTGAGTCCGCTCATATGTGAACCTTGCGAACGGAATCTAGCTTTACTAAAAAATGCAATAGGCACCCAGAATGCTTGTGACCGTATCTTTTTCCCCATTTCTATGTACTATCAAGGGGTTCAATTAATTAAAATGCACGGAGAGAGATGGGGAGGGGTCAAAATGCCAGTTTCAAAATCTAAAGAGGATTGGCAATTTTGTGAATTCTTTATTTTTATTTTAAAAACGCAAAAAGGTTTTTATGACATTTTGGACCCCAAAACAACAATTTTGGCCCAAAAGACCCTAATCAAGCAAAAAACCCCAGAGGATCTATCAGTTTAGTAGTATTAGAAATTATTCGTTATCTCATTTGAATGTGCATTTGAGACTTCATTCATTTATAAATGAATGAATCATTTATAATGAATGCGTGTGGCAGTACTGCCACACGCCACAGTTATTTTTATAAAACAAAGTGAATTTAGATTCAAAGTTTAATGCCGCCAATTAGTACATCTATAACGTTTACTAAAGCTTAGTCATATATACTCTGAACGATTTTCAGTTCTCACTGCCTTAAAAGGATTAAGAGAACTTGAAAGAGGAAAGCCAGGCAAACAAGGAATCAATTTAATTATAGGGGAGACCCACAACAGAAACGTTTTTAAAGAATAAAATCTCGCATACAAGAGATAATGTCAAACCAAGAAACATTAAGAGTAAAAAAGTTCTGCTATTGCTTAGTTTATGGTTCTTCTCTATGTTGTCTATTTTATCCTTTAAAATAGAGGCTAAGCAAATTTTTCATTAATATTCCCTTCCTCACTAGTCTATCCCCTTCAACTCACTCGATTTTTACTATTGCGTTAAAAATAGAGATACCGAGCCACTAAAAGGGTTGAACACTTCTAGATTAAACGAATTACAGTTCCTGTACGGAGCACCTCCAATTCTTTTTTGAATTGATGGACTATTACCATCTTGTAATAGCAAAAAAAAACTTTTATAATTACGACGAAAAAAAATAAAATATTTGCAAAAGGAGTTAATTCATAAACAAAAATACGACAAAACTACAACTTGTATGATTAGTTACATCAGAAGAAAATTCGTTATTCTCTCAAAAGAGAGCTACTTTCAAATTCAGAGCAACAACGCTGACAATGGATGATACTCATATTAACCCTCGGACAAGCATAAAAAAACCTTGAAAATGGAACACTGATTTTCTTTTTCTAATTTAAAGAAGAAATGGGTAATTATTAGGGGAAAAGGCTCATTGACAAGATATGGAAAGGATGGCGATTTTTACGGGAACCGAGAATAATATAGACAAGAGCAAACAATTGGATGCTGCCAACTTTTCAAATACTCCAGAAATCATAGTTATATACAGGTCATAGGCTTAGGGAGCAGACTTCTCAAGATGGGTGAAAGAGGAGGAGAAACAATTAAAATAATGTATTTTCATAATGAAACAGGATGTCATGCGTCATAACATATTTCCGGGGAGGGGAGGCACCAACATAGTCGAGGAATCCCTCCTATGGAAGAAGAGGCATTTATACTAACAGCACCACTAGGGAAGTCAAATAACAAAGCATTTTTCCCCTAAACATTTTCAAGTTTTAAAAATTTTTCTAAAATTTATCAAGTTTTAACGTAATTCTTTTTTAGGATTAATCAGGTTCTGAAGCAAAATATGAACACCTAGAACACGCCCCTGCTGATTCTAGGTGGGAGTCAAAGGTCAAGCTAAGCCTGTATATCTCCATGGCGGTGATGGTAGTTACAGGCAATGAGGCTCGATCTTCCGCCCCTGGGCAGCAGAGGAAATCCGGCAGCGCACCTCAAAGCGGTGGAAGGGTGTAAACACCACTGAGCTCCACGCCGAGCGATTTGGTGGCCAACGCGCTCCGGGTGACCCGCAAGACTGGGGACCTTGCGGTCAACTCTATTCCCAAGAAACATTTATGGATCTGAGACGTAGAAGAAAAGTTGTAACAACTACGACGTCCCCGGCAAGCGACGCGGCCCCCGTATTGGCGCGGGTGTCGAGAAGTAAACTAGCCAACCATACTACGGCGTTCCCGGCAGGCGACGCAACTTTGAATATGGCGGCGAAGTCGAAAAATCCTTTCAACGCCATAAATCTAGGAAAACCTACTACAGTCATTAAACAGGCAAAATCCAGAATAAATGTTGGATGCTGGAATGTAAGATCCGCTAAACAAGAAGCCACACAAGCTTTTCTTGTCCATGAGATGGAGAAGTACAACATAGACATACTTTGCATATCCGAGACCAGAATCTCCGGTTCTGGCTCTATAGTTATAACGGCTCCTGAAACACTACATCAGTTCCACTTTGTCTATTCCGGAGTAGAAGATAATTCAGGACTCCACGGAGTTGGTTTCATCATGAACCAAAGAACCAGAAACGCTCTCCTACACTTAAGGTGTTTGAGCATATTTGTCTACGAAGAATTCTCAGAGTACAGCTACGTGACCGTATCTCCAACGTGAATATGAATATACGTCGAATGTGCAATATTCAGAGAGATGTTGTGCTCACTATTAAAGAACGCCGTTTGAAATGGTTGGGCCATGTATTACGGAAACCGCCAGAGTACCTGCCTCGCCAAATACTTCTAGTTGAGCCTATTAGCTACTGGAAGAAACGCCAAGGAGGACAGAGGAAGAACTGGTGGAACCTGGCCAAGTCAGACCTTGAACCAATCGGGGGTTTCAGAAAATTCGGTCACAGATGGTCAACACAATGGCTCGCCTTTGCAGAGCAGCTGGCACAAGATCGATCAACATGGTCCAAGAAGGTCTCTAAGATCATCGATGCCGGGCGAGGTGGAAGCGCCTGATTCCCGCCACAAGTACAAGTAGTAAAGTACATATTTTCTTTCAAATTAACATGTGCTTTGATAATATAACATTACTAGTAATTAGCTCTGGAAGTTGTTTTTGTTTTTTCTTTTGAAATCCGACATGTCAAATCACCAACTAAACCGTCACTTTTATTTTATTTATCATTTTTTTTTTAATAAGGCTGAATAAATAGATAACACCCAATATTAGAAGGAGTAAGATTAATAGTTAATTATTATGAAAGCAATAGAACAAAGGTGAAAATAAACAATTTTCAAAAACAATTAACTGTCCAAGATAGAGCATTATGTACAAGAAAGAGCGTATACGCTTGTCATTTTTTTCTGTGGAATAACAAACAAGAGCTAAGAGCTCATATGGCACTTGTGACGAGGCAAGAAGAGTTAAGAGCCAAGAGATCATATGGTACGAGCTCTAACAAAATTCTATGAATCAATATTGATTTAAAAGGAAAATAAGAGGCTTAATGCCGGTCAGGATTTAAAATAAGAGCTCTGAATCACGATGTCCTTCTGAATATCAAAATTCATTAAGATTGGATCACCCACTCGCAAGTTATAAATACCTAATTTTTTCTAATTTTTCTCTCCCTTTAGCCCCCCAGATGGTCGAATCTGGGAAAACGACTTTATCAAGTCAATTTGTGCAGGTCCCTGACACGCCAACCGATCTTCATCGTCCTAGCACGTCCAGAAGCACCTGACTCGCCAAATCACTGAGCCCCTGCCCCCAACTCTCCCAAAGAGAGCGAATCCAGTACGGTTACGTCAATAACGTATCAAGGACATTTGCTTATTCTATCCACCAAGCTTCATCCCGATTCCTCCACTCCAAGTGTTTTCCAAGATTTCCCCCTCGAACTCCCCCCAATGTCAAAGATCTGGTCGGGATTTGAAATAATAGCTCTGAGACATGAATTCCTTCTAAATATCAAATTTCATTAAGATCCGATTACCTATTCGTAAGATAAAAATATCCCAATTTTCCCGTTTTCCAAGAATTCCGGTTTCCCCCTCCAACTCCCCCCAATGTTACAGGATCTAGTCGGGATTCAAAATTAGAGCTTTTAAGCACAAGATCCTTCTAAATATCAAATTTCATTAAGATATGGTCACCCTTTCGTAAGTTACAAATATACCTCAATTTTCAAAATTACCCCCCCCCCCCAACTCCACCAAAGAGAGAAGATCCGGTCTGGTTAGGTCAGGCACGTATCTTAGACAGGTTTTTATTCTTCCCATCCAGTTTCATTATGATCTCAACGCAAGTATTTTCTAAGATTTCCAGTCCCCCCATCTCCCCCCCCCCCAATTACGCTGGATCCGGTTGAGATTTAAAATAAGAGATCTGAGTTACGAGGTCCTTCTAAATATGAAGTTTCATGAAGATCCGATCACTATTTCGTAAGTTAAAAATAAGTCATTTTTTCTAATTTTTCAGAATTACCCCCCCCCCCCCCCAATAGAACAGATCCGTTTCAATTATGTAAATCACGATCTAAGACTTCTGCTTATTTTTCCCACCAAGTTTCATCCCGATCCCTCCAATCTAAGCGTTATCCATGATTTTAGGTTCCCCCACCCCAAACTCCCCCAATGTCACCAGATCCGGTCGGGATTTAAAATAAGAGCTTTGAGACACGATATCCTTCTAAATATCAAATTTCATTGAGATCTGATCACCCGTTCGTAAGTTAAAAATACCTCATTTTTCTAATTTTTCAGAATTACCCCCCCCCCCCAACTCCTCCAAAGAGAGCTGATCCGTTCCAGTTATGTCAATCATGTATCTCGGACTTGTGCTTATTTTCCCCACCAAGTTTCATCCCGATCCCTCCACTCTACGTGTTTTTCAAGTCTTAGGTTTCCCCCTCCCAACTCCTCCCCCCAATGTCACCAGATCCGGTCAGGATTTAAAGTAAGAGCTCTGAGAAACGATATCCTCCTAAATATCAAATTTCATTGAGATCCGATCACCCGTTCGTAAGTTAAAAATACCGCATTTTTTCTAATTTTTCAGAATTAACCCCCCCCCCCCCCCAACTCCTCCAAAGAGAGCTGATCGGTTCCAGTTATGTCAATCATGTATCTCGGACTTGTGCTTATTTTCCCCACCAATTTTCATCCCGATCCCTCCACTCTACGTGTTTTTCAAGTCTTAGGTTTCCCCCTCCCAACTCCTCCCCCCAATGTCACCAGATCGGGTCAGGATTTAAAGTAAGAGCTGTGAGAAACGATATCCTCCTAAATATCAAATTTCATTGAGATCCGATCACCCGTTCGTAAGTTAAAAATACCGCATTTTTTCTAATTTTTCAGAATTAACCCCCCCCCCCCCTAACTACCCCAAAGAGAGCGGATCCGTTCCGGTTATGTCAATCATGTATCTAGGACTTGTGCTTATTTTTCCCACTAAGTTACATCCCGATCCCTCCACTCTAAGCGTTTTCCAAGATTTTAGGTTTCCCCCTCCCAACTCCCCCCCCCCCCAATATCACCAGATCCGACCGAGATTTAAAATGACAGCTCTGAGACACAGTGGTCAAATCGGGAAAACGACTATTTTTAATTTAATCTGGTCCGGTCCCTGATACGCCTGCCAAATTTCATTGTCCCAGCTTACCTGGAAGTGCCTAAAGTAGCAAAACCGGGACCGACAGAATTTGCGATTGCTATATGTCACTTGGTTAATACCAAGTGCCATATAAATAGTCAATTTAATTGCTGTAATTGGTAAAATTAGGATAGTTGCAATTGTTAGATCTCAGTTCCTGATAGGAAAACGATTATAAAGCTTGAAAAAAGATAAGTGTCGCCAAGCGCTAGATGGCATTGATGGGTTTTTGTTTGTCGATACTTGCACCAGTTCCCAGTCTTATCAGCTACCCATACTTTTAAAAGATACTTTGTGAGTTCAACTATTTCTTCTTTTCATTTAATATCGACAAATTTACAGCTTGAAAATTCACCTTTTCAAATCATTAATAGAAGGAATCACTGTACAATCATCAAACTTAACCGAATATCTTCCTCCTGTAATTCATCGTCGTAAATCAAAGTTTTGAATTTGTAACTAATAGTGTAAAAATGCGTATGTCATATTTCTATTAACATCGAAAGCTTAGGATTGCCAATAGCTAAAAAAATACAAGATAAAAAAGAGACCCATCCATAAATTTCTAAGCTCAAAAAGATTTCTTTCACTCCGAGAAATTTTACGACTTAAATATATAGACTTCCATATTAGAAAGAAGCCTTAAATGGCCAACAACTAAAAGCAAAAGAAATAGTGACTGAGGATCTTTGAGTCACTAAAAAGGGGCTTTGTTCGGAAGCTTTTATAGTTGTGCGCAAAAAGCAATTCTGCACTTGAATGTGATGCATGAGAGCCTCCTAATATTACATCAAAAACAGACAGTCCATTAAACTAACCAAAGAGCGGAAGTAACAAAAAGACAAAAATGTTAAAAGAGCTTCCTTTCAAGAATAGGGAGGAGATAGAGATAAATCTTAAGTTCAGATGTTTACGTTCCTAAGAATTGAGCTACACAGAATACCCGTATTTAGTTTTAAGATTGCAATTAGATAGTAATTTTGAAATGGGTCTAACCTTCTGCAGAAAGCGATATATTTTTTGAGGAGCTCCAATGACATCTCTCCTTCAACTTCAGTGGCCTGAAGTGCATTCATGTGGATGTTCATGACATGCTTAGCAAGAGTCTGAAAAAAAAAGAATTATTAACTTCCCTCAAGCATATTTACCAATACAATTTCTTTAGTACAAAATTGATTAAAAACGACAGAACTCTTTTGAATCATTGATTCGAAGAATTCATTTTTGAGAGGGTGATGGGACCGTTTTTTTTGTTTTTTTTTTAATTCCGTCAGATCCTAATATCCGTATAGCAAAAACGCGCACGTTCCTGCGAGGCGTAAGGCATGCACACGTTTTTCCTACGATAGATTGTGCGTCCACCATCAAACTCTCTCTCTCTCTCTCTCTCTCTCTCTCTCTCTCTCTCTCTCTCTCTCTCTCTCTCTCTCTCTCTCTCTCTCTCTCTCACTCTCACTCTCTCTCTCTCAGAGCCTTTATATTTTTTTGCATGAAACTGCTTTTTATTTAAATCAGTTCCTAGGAATATAATCTAAGACGAACTAGCTGATAAGAACAAGCTAGCAGCCATATTGATGCAAGGTCACGGATTCCAACTAAAGTGTCCACAAAAATTAGCCACGTGGTATATTTTGTCAGTTGGCAACAAACAAATTTTCAGTCAACAATGATAAAACTCAACCACCGCTAGAAACAGATTGCTAAGAGAGTGATGACAATCTCATATTCTGAAAGGCTCTCCTCTCGGCCATTTTCTCCTAGAGAACATTACTTTTAATTGTTCTTGTTCCCTTTAGAATTAAAATGAGGCCACCAAGGAGACGGGTAAATCGAAACTTTATAAGAGTCTTTAGTAATATTAACATAATTAGTCTAAGTTGGTAAAAAAGTAAGAAGGTTAAACCAAGTTTAGCTTAGTTGCAACAAAATATCCTACAATGAGCTATAATCACTCAATCCTATTTTTTTCCATGAAAAACTTTACGAAGTCTATTAGGCCAAGTTTATCATACTGCTCAGGTAGTCTTTTAAACAGTAATTACATATAATATAGTTGTCAAACAAAAACTTTCGAACTCCGGTCGAAAATTTGCTGATTTTAGAGCCAATATTCGTTTCTTTACCATACTTATTAGAACAAGAGCTAAGAGCTCATATGGCACTTGTGATGAGGTCGGAAGAGCCAAGAGCTCATATGGCATGAGCTCTAGCAAAATTCTAAGAACCAATATATCAAACAGTTCGTGGTAACGAACTGTAGTAAGGAGCGACCCGGCTCAATAGTAACCAAAACTCTAAAAAATGGAATTTTGGTACCAATAGCTACATCAAAAGAATCGCATTATAATGCTGATTTTAAATATATAAGTTTCATCAAGTTTAGTCTTACCCATCAAAAGTTACGAGCCTGAGAAAATTTGCGTTATTTTAGAAAATAGGGGGAAACACCCCCTAAAAGTCATAGAACCTTAACGAAAATCACACCATCAGATTCAGCGTATCAGAGAACCCTACTGTAGAAGTTTCAAGCTCCTATCTACAAAAATGTGGAATTTTATATTTTTTGCCAGAAGGCAGATCACGGATGCGTGTTTATTTGTTTGTTTGTTTTTTTTTGTTTTTTTTTCCAGGGGTGATCGTATCGACCCAGTTGTCCTAGAATAATGCGAGAGGGCTCATTCTAACGGAAATGAAAAGTTCTAGTGCCCTTTTTAAGTGACAAAAAAATTGGAGAGCACCTAGGCCCTCTCCCACGCTAATTATTTTACCAAAGTCAATGGATCAAAATTCTGAGATAGCCATTTTATTCAGCGTAGTCGAAGAACCTTATAACTATGTCTTTGGGGACGACCTACTCCCCCACAGTCCCCGTGGGAGGGGTTACAAGTTCAAAACTTCGACCAGTGCTTACATATAGTAATGGTTATTGGGAAGTGTACAGGCGTTTTCAGGAGGATTTTTTGGTTGGAGGCAGGGGTTGAGAAGAGGGGGATATGCTGGGGGAACTTTCCATCGAGGAATTTGTCATGGGGGAAGAAAATTTCCATGAAGGAAATTTTACTAGCATTATTACCGCAGGATTTACTAGCATTATTTAAAAAAACAATGAAAAAATAAATATGAAAAAGTTTTTTTCAGCTGGAAGTAAGCAGCAGCATTAAAACTTAAAACGAACAGATATTATTACCCATATGAGGGACTCACCTCCTCCTAATACCTCGCTCTTTACGCTAAAGTATTTTTAGTAATTTCGACTATTTATTCTGCGGCTTTTGTGATTCAGGGGTCATTCTTAATGAATTGGGACAAAATTTAAGCTTTAATGTAAAGAGCGAGGTACTGACGAGGGGGCGAACCCCCTCATATATGTAATAAAAACATGAGAATACAAAAGTTCTTTACGTAAGCTAATTTATAAGTTACGTATATCTTTTACTTATAAAAAGATTCGTAAAAAAATAAAAGTTCTGGTTGCCTTTTTAATTAGCCGAAAATCGGAGGGCAACAAGGCTTCCTCTCCCGCTCTTTTTTTCTCAAAATCATTCGATCAAAATTTTGAGAAAGCTATTTAGCCAAAAAAATAAATATACAAATTTCGTTTTAATTATTCCTCTGCGGAGAGCCAAAATCAAAACATGCATTGATTCAAAAACGTTCAGAAATTAAATATAAAAAAACAAGTTTTTTAAATGAAAGTAAGGAGCGACATTAAAACTTAAAACGAACAGAAATTACTCCGTATATGAAAGGGGCTTTTCCTTCTCAACGCCCCGCTCTTTACGCTAAAGTTTTTTACTGTTTTAAAATGTAGAGTTAAGAGAAAAAGTCAAACTTTAGCGTAAAGAGCGGGGCGTTGAGAAGGAAAAGCCCCTTTCATATACGGAGTAATTTCTGTTCGTTTTAAGTTTTAATGTCGCTCCTTACTTTCATTTAAAAAACTTGTTTTTTTTATTTAATTGATTTAAAAGGAAAATCTGAAGCGCAATACAGGTCAGGATTTAAAATAAGAGCTCTTATTTGAAGATGCGATCATAAATTCGTAGGTTAAAAATGCCTCTTTTTTCTAATTTTTCCTCTCCAATCAGCCTCCCAGATGGTCGAATCGGGAAAACAACTTTATCAAATTTAATTTATGCAGGTCCCTGACACGCCTACCAATTTTTATCGTCCTAGCACATCCAGAAGCACCGAACTCGCCAAAGCGCTGGACCCTGCCCCCTGACTCCCCCAAAGAGAGCGGATTCAGTCCGGTTACGTCAATCACGTATCTTCGACATTTGCTTATTATCTCTCCACTAAGCGTTTTCCGAGATTTCCAGTTTCCCCCTCCAACTCCCCCAATGTAACCAGATTTGGTCGGGATTTAAAATAAGAGCTCTGAGACATGGATTCCTTTTAAATGTCATATTTCATTAAGATCCTGTCGACCGTTCGTAAGTTAAAAATACCTCAATTTTTCTAATTTTTCCGAAGTTCCATCCTGACCTCTCCAGCGTTTTCCAAGATTTCCAGTTCCCCCCCCCCCCCCGCTCCCCCCAATGACACTGGATCCGGTCGCGATTTAAAATAAGAGGTCTGAGGTACGAGGTCCTTCTAAATATCAAATTTCATAAAGATCAAATCACTCGTTCTTAAGTTAAAAATAACTAATTTTTCTAATTTTCCGAATTAACCCCTCCAACTCTCCCTAAGAGGGCAGATCCATTCCGGTTATGTCAATCAAGTATCTAGGACTTGTGCTTATTTTTCCCACCAAGTTTCATCCCGATCCCTCCACTCTAAGCGTTTTCCAAGATTTCAGGTTTCCCCCTCCAACTCCCCCTAATGTCGCCGGATTCGGCCGGAATTTAAAACAAAAGCTCTGAAACATGATATCCTTGTAAATATCAAATTTCATTAAGATCCAATCACCCGTTCGTAAGTTAAAAATACCTCATTTTTTCTAATTTTTCTTAATTAACCGTCCCCCCACTCCCCCCCCCAAATGGTCGAATCGGGGAAACAACCATTTCTAATTTAATCTATTCCCTGATAGGCCTACCGAATTTCATCGTCCTAGCTTATCTGGAAATGCCGAAACTAGCAAAACCGGGACAGACAGACCGACAGAAATTGCGATTGCTTTATGTCACTTGGTAAATACCAAGTGCCACAAAAACTCTACACAGTCTATTGGGCCAAATTTATCATACGGCTCAGGTAGCTTTTTAATCAGTAATTGCATGTAATATAGTTTTCAAAGAAAAATTTTTTTCTTGCTTCAATGTTTTCTTCTTTTCCTCGTTGTTTCTTCTCGATGACTATATCGATTGGTTTTCCCTACTTCCTCCATTCTTTGCTTTGATACTTCGTCGCTGTCAATATTGTATTTTTCTTTAACTTTATATCTTTTTTCGAAGGTTCCACTGTTTTTCGTTAGTACATGTACAGCAAAAAGGAACGTGAAGATATTTAAATCAGGTTTTGATATGGGAATTCAGAAAGCTACCGCGTGTTACTGCTTCCCAAGTGTAAAACAAGCTTGAAATGGAAACCGTCATGAAAATTATTTTTTCTATTGTCTAAGGTTTATTTTCTATGGTGAAGGCTGAGTTAGACGCAACATTAGGCAAGTATGCTCCTTCACTTACATTGCTAAAATGGGAAAACCGAATTTAAACATTGTAAAGGGAGCAGTCGATTTTCTTGCTCAAAATGAGTCAAAATGCGGAGTAGTCAAGACTGAAATCAGCTATGACCTACAGAAGCAAACTGGCTGATAGTTTTAAGTTGGACATTAAAACTATCAGCAAGGTGGTCGCGTGTTAGGTGACTCCCTCTCGAAAGTTCGCTGATTTTGGAACCAATATCCTTTTCTCTGCCAGTCAAATCTGAAAATGTGTTTGATAATTGACCATTACAGACGAGATCTAGATCCACCATTATAAGCCTGAGACTAAATTGCATTTGAAAGCGAGGTTAGAGAAAACCGAAACAGCAACACACGTCAAAATTAGTGGCTTGAGCAGAAGCCTCGATAAAGATCGAGTCCTAGTACTGGAGCATCAGTGGCACAACCGTATAAATTTACATTCAATCATTTCATTTTTTTTTCCATGTGGAAGAGATTCCACATTGGAATGAATTTGCAATTCTCCCTTGTTATGATGGAATATGGTTTTTCCATTAACGTAAAACCTAAAACTAGTACTACTACTTCTAACAACTCACTGCAACACCAAGGCGCCTGAGGTCAACACAGCTACGTACTCTCCTCCTCTATCCCAATCTGTTTGAAGCTACTCCCTTTTCACCCTACCAAGAAGTTTTTATTTCCCTTCCACGACATCCTCCCATCCCATTGTGAGACAACTTGTCTAAATCGTTTGTTTATACTGCCATTATGATGCTCTAAAAGGGCTTGAATTGGTTTTCCTTGAAATCCCTTGCATATTCATCGATGTGTACATTAACAAATATACGAGAACATTCGAAGAGGGCAAAACGGACAACTATTTGGACATGTAGAAAGACCTTTCTTCCTTTTTATATCTAAGACATAATAAACTTTAAAAGAAAATATCATAAATGAATAGATATGAGAGAGAAAAATTGACTGGTTTCATTTCTCGTGTTGAAGTATTTAGAAGCGAAGCCATAGAAAGCCGTGTCATTTCCATTGCTCTGAAAATGCTGTCGATCAATACGAAAAGTATTTTAAGGAAATTACTTTATCTAATAACTAAGATTGCTAAAAGCTTACGACAGTTCCATCTTCATATTTTGATTATTCTAAAAATTTAATATTTGTCTACAGTTGTGGATAAATTACAAAATAGCACTTAGGTATCATAGTCGTTTATGCTGTTAAGTGGCTTTCACACTGCGTACGTAGTACTTTGTGCTAAGTAACTAAGTTATGTTACGTTAAGAAGAACCTTCCACACTTGAACAAGTCCTTTCCGACTCAGCTGACGCAAAAATAAATAAAAGCATCGGAACTATCGTCTAAACCATTGATTCAAGAATAGAGATTCAAGCTCTGATGATGATCTTATGGTTACTATAGCAGAATGGTTTGCGGTAATCTTTCTAAGTAAGGACTTTTTCTTGGAAGGAAGAAGAAATACTTTTGGCCCGCAAAATCTTTCCAGGAAATACTGATCAGTAATAATGAATAGTCCTTCGTTATCAGAAACGAGTAAATGGAAACATT
Organism: Artemia franciscana; assembly: GCF_032884065.1. Taxonomy (NCBI): domain Eukaryota; kingdom Metazoa; phylum Arthropoda; class Branchiopoda; order Anostraca; family Artemiidae; genus Artemia; species Artemia franciscana. Next base: position 26,550,802 of record NC_088869.1, on the reverse strand, counting down.
GGGGGGTTTGGAAAAACAAGCTTAACAAGAAATATGTTAAATTCGATGAGCAGTCACACCTGAAGTAAAAGTGACTACGGCTCTCGGAAATTTGGGTAATGGCGCTCCAATGACTCTTCTGTAACATAAACTTACGCAACATAAAATTATGCGTAACACTCCAGCCTACTTGGCACTCCCCTACGTTACAGACGAAATTTTCTACTTAAGATTACATAACGTAACTTAAGCTCTGAAGTTGTGCTAGAGTTAAAGTTTCTACGGTGCAGCGTTAAAGCACCGTTGGCATCTATGGTATCGTCTCCTGTTGGCCCAAGAATTACTTGCAAAAGGTAGGAGACCTAAATAATACTATACGCACCGGTAGTAAATTTGCTGGAATTGTTTTATTTCCATTGCGGAGAGAGCACGTCAAAAATTCATAAGGTATAGAAAATCCGAAAGAGTTCATGACATTTTTAGCACTTATATTCAGTCTATTCTCTTTTTTTTCTCAGTAAGTTACCTTTGTTCTTAATTTTGATCTGCGTAACTAAGATATTTTTTTAAAGACGATTCTGACGGTATTCATGATGTTCGAAAGCTTACAATTTTTAATAAATCCAAAAATTTTACGTCCCTTATTGTCTAATTCTCAAAGTTTATTTTTTGTCGTTTTGTTTCTCCTTCATGAAGTTTTAGCACCCTTTATATCATCACACATATATGCGCATTTTACATGGATACATGAAGGGCCAAGAAAAACTTTCAGCAAAAACTGACCAAGAAGACGACAAACTTTGAAAAGAATTCCTCCCGTCTAATAAAAATACTCTGGAAACCAATGAAAATTGGCGAAAAGCATATATTCTTTTACACTTTCTGCAACAGTTTAAAAAAGCAGAAAACATCAACATCGACAGTACCCGACAACACCGGCTTCTGCCATTAAAAAAAAATGAATTTTCAGGTGGAAATCCTATGGAATGATACACATATTATACATTAGAGAAAGATTTATAAATTGATGAGTCATCATTCCCGCTATTAGAGTTACCATAATTAGCACAAGTGACACCGGTGAAGTGACAAAGCGCTGAGGCGATTGAACTGCCTATCAGTACTACACACGGCGATGCTACCGAAGCACCAATGTGCCAACCGTATTCCCTCCCAAAAAAACGTTTATGAAAATAAACCATTCTGCCTTCAAAAACTCTTTATACGTTATATGGATATACGTTATATGGATATACTTTTATAACGTTATACGTTATGGCTCGGAGGTTAAATGAAGACATAGCTTCAAGACATTTGACAATTTCAATACTGTTTGACATCCGAGCATCAGCTGAAATTTGTGGTTCTAATTATAGTGAACAATAGCGTCGCGAAGAAACCATGTCAATATGCCTGGGAGTTAACGATGAGCATTGGAGTTGTTTTCGTGACTCAAGTGTAAGAATATTAAATGACAGGAAAATCAGTATTTATTCATTATTAATTTCGTGGTATTGATTATCATTTATCTTTAATAATCAGCACGTCTTAAATACTTTGGCTATTTTTCATTAATTACTTTGGTTATACTACGGTTAAGTTATGTTTCAGCCTAAAGCTAACAATTCTCTTTGTCCTATTTATGTGGCGTTTGGTGAGAAAATGATTTGAGTCTGACCTATTTTGAGGAACCATAATAAAGGGACTAGTCACGTATCCCCATCACGACTAGCTTTTAGCATGGGGAAACGGCTTTTCCTTCTCCTTCTTCAGCTGTCTCAACAAGAAATATGCTCAATCTTAAGAAATCTCCTTCCGGGAGATTGAATATTGTATTTATGTGAGATGAAGATGAGTTTATTTCGCTTGCTATAAGGATATCAGATGACATTTATGCAAGGAGTATTTGCCCAATAAAAGCAAGTTTTCACAGTGGATTGGAGGGGAATATTATTGTTGATTCAGTTTAGAGAAAGGAAATGAGAGCAAAAACTCAACTTCAGCGCTATAGAGAGCCTAAGCTAGAAAAAAATGCAAAGAGACAACAGGAGCTTCAGCTGATATTGATGTGTATAAGGCAAATCAAATTAATATGGTATAACCAAAAAGTGAATTGCGTAACAAAATAAAGTAACTCCATTTAAGGTTATACTGCAGACATATACAAAAAAATGGATAAATGGCTTAGGATTTATTTCCAAACAACCTTATCGGGTACATGTTTCTTCCAGAAAATGATAACAATTCCCTCGCCTGTGTCAATTAGTCTCTGTGTTCAAATCAATGTATTAATCTATTTAAATGCTCAAATTAATCTTTTAATCAACTTGAATTATTCTAGGGAGTTATCACGTCCTGCAAGTGATCTTAGAAGGATACTAGATCGAATAGAGCGACTCATTTAATATTTTGAACCAATTGACTTGCCTGCTATAGTCAACAAGCTGATGATTTTGTTTTCCAAAATAAAACCAATAAGAACAATTGAAACGCTTAGGGATTATTTTTGAAATGCACAGAAACTGATTGAATCAGAAAACTGTTCGGGTAAGTATATGATATTATTAGTTACATGGTGAGGAAACCGTTTCCCAATACGAACTCTGACTCCCCCACAGTCACAAATCTTACTTTACCATATTCTTGCGATTCTGACATAATTTATGACTACACAACTTAGTTTTCTATGTGAGAAGTTTATTTTTACCTACAATCAGGGAAATGATATTATTTCCATCTTTACAATTTCCATTTTACCAGATTAAAAATGGATGAAATGTTTTAGTTTCTGACCCTAGCTCTTTGGGTTTATTTCCAAACAAATTAAAATAAGTATTTCTTAAGGCAGACTTTTTTAATACCTAAGTTTGGTATAACCCAGTCCTGAGCAGGTACCTGAGCCCTAAAATGCGTTAGACAGTGAAGATTACGAAGTATAAGGTGAAAAAGGCAACTTGCAAAAGATACAATCACAATTCACAACCTTAAAAAACCCAATCTATCCTTACAGAAGAAATTAAAATGAACAATCACATCAAAGATAAGGTAACAGATACTGCTATAGATGGATAAATAAACTCTAAGACAAAAGTGCTAGAATATGCCCTCCCGAAGAAAGGTTGTTTATTTTCCCCTTTTTCTCTTTTCCTGTTGTTTCTCCTTTTTTGTGTGTTTATTTCACTTTTTTGATCCAATTTTTGCCAATTCTGCAATTTTCCAGTTGATAGTTAATATGTTATTTTAATTTATTGAGTGATTTTCGCTTGTGTTTCCAATTTGTAGTTTTATAAATTTTTAAAGAATGCTTCTGGGGACCCGGTTTTTTTTTCACTAGTTGTTTTGTTTGTGGTATATTTGGTATAAATAAATGATAAAGATGATGATGAAAGAAATCAAAATGAAAAATTCCGACTAAAAACGAACAGAAATTACAACAAACAGGAGAAGGCCTACTACCCCCTAAAGCCTCTAAAGGCTATAGCGTCATTTACGTTTGACTGAAAACGATTTATATTGAAGCAGTGTGTTCCATTCCAATCTATCCTTAGTGGTCTAATCTTTAAAAATTGTAAATAATCTATTAGTTCAATCATTTTAAAATTTAGAATCCTCAATAAGTGATCAGGAACAACACTGTTGACTAACATTAATCAACGAGGACAGACAATCTTATTAACCACAGAATTAAATCTTCGATAAAATAAATCCTCGGAAAAACAAAGTCTTTTGGTAATTCTACTGCACATAAATAAGCTTAAAGACAGTAAACATCTCAAAAAAATAAAGAGCAAGGCATTGTTAATGTTGATGTCTGTTGTGCAGACAATGACGCAAGAAATTACAAATACTGTGAAGCATTCTGACATGACAAAATTGCCTATCCCTCTTTTATTAGCAGCTATCAGAGTAAGTAAAACTGAACGCCAGTCCTTCCTACATCTAACAATACTTCACCGTGCAATATTGCTACAAGGGAAACAAATTCCAATCCTTTTGGCACATTGCCAATCCTTTAAAGAAGTCCACCCAACGTCCGTCTAAATCTAACAAAACCCACATTCAAGTTTTTGTGTCTAGAGAAACAAACTGGACTATAAAACCAGCAAAACTCATTCTTTACACTAACACTTTCTTCTCTATAAAACTAGCAACAAACTGTTTGACATTAATGTACAAAAAGTGGAAGCAGATGAAAGGAATTTAGCAACAAAACTACTCTACTTTATTAGGATCATGAATCCTATACTAGTTTTTGGATGGCACCATCTTTCTTCCCCTCAGAGAATATAGAAAGCAAAAATTCGGGTTGAATATAGTCTATCATATCTCCTCAAGGATTGTGAACTTTAATTTGACTTGTGCAATATAAAAGCTTCTGTTCCCTCTTTCTATTTTATGTCTGCAATACACAGCAGCAGAGCTTTAGCACTGCTGTTTTAAGTTTTTCCATTAATATAGTACTTTCTATTCTTGTTTGAATAAATTCGTAAAAAAAAAAGGATAGATAAGATACGGTTTCATTTCCGAATGATTTTCACTATTACAAATGCCATAATTGCATTACTTGTCACCCAATACAAAAAACCAAAAAACAATAAAACACAACAATTCGATACAAACAATAAATGTGATAAATAGACAAACCCAAAGGCTAAAAACAATGAATGTCTGATAACTGAAACTAGAAAAAAAAAAACACTATAAAAAAAACAACAACAACAAAAACGTGGTAATATTTGCCATCTCGAAAAAAGTTAAGGAGCAAATACATAAATTTACAGCCTGTGCGACTGCAAGGGAACACAGGGAGTATTATTGAATATTTCAAAATAATTTAGCTCTAGGGATAGACGGAAGAAAGAATATAGAAAACGGGTGAATAATTTTAGAAAAGTTGGATATGATTTTAATTTATTAAAATTTGCTTTTTAATAAAAGCAAATTAAAATAGTTGATATTTTAATTGTAAGCATTTTTTTTAGATTATAGAACTGTTAGGGTTAGGTTAGAATTGAGAAGTAGTATTTCGACAGCCCTTGAATTTGTGGACGATTCTCAGGATTTCCAAAAAGGAAATAACTCCAAGATCTCCCATAAAAATTAATGTTAACGAGAATTAGCTATATGCATTTTGTGTTAACGTGTGCGTATTTACCAACGTTAAATTTTGGCAAGGTTTGGGAGAAGCCAATACTCTTCGAAAAGTTAAGGAATCCCCAAGACCAAAGGAGAGTGAAGCACTTAACAGAGCACAGGCTTGCTACAATGCAAATGCTTACATACATGCCTAATGTGCCCATTAGCCAAAAATTTACTGTATGTGATTTTCCGGGTATAGCGCTTATTTTTTTTCCCCAGACAAGAGCTTGAGCTTTCTATTATCAGTTTTCTCTTGATGTAAATCATGCGTTGACCATCAATGGTCCCATTTTGATTAATGCGAAGAGAAATACACGAATCTGCGGCCTTAAGAACGCAAAGGGGCAAAAGAATTTTTGAACATTATAACTACTATACACTAAAATGTCAAACTACTATGGAAAATGGGCTCAACAAATTTCAAAAAATGCGGTTAAACTAGATAAGTTATAGACTCTAGGAGAGCCGGGCAAATTAAGAATGTCACACTTTCATTTTTTGTTTGCTAATAGTTAAAATTTTTTAGTTTATTGGTTTTCCAAATTTAGTTTTTGAGCAACGTTGATTGGTGCAACCCACAAAAAACAAAACAAAAAACAACACTGAAAAATCTAGTTTCAAGGTTGTAACTAAAATGTGATTTATGGTCGTCTATATTTTTAGAATGACGTTCATATTGGTCTATTTTTTTTTATATTTTCCGGATTTTATTGCACGTTGTTCATAATCGTGACTAACAGATATCCAGTCACGCTAAACAGCAAGGTCTTGAAAGTACATCGCTCTCTTTTAAGTACTTTTTTTAAATTTCGACAGATCCTAATGTCCGTACATCAAAAACGCGCACGATCCTTCGAGGCGTAAGGTATGCACACTTTTTTCTACGACAGATTGTGCCTCCACCCTAAAACTCTCTCCCTCTCTTTCTCTCTCTCTCCCTCTCTCTATCTTCTGAACAAGCTAACGTTTTTCGACAAACGAAGTATAAATCAGCGACGAGGGCAAAATACTTTACGAAAACTTAACATCAGGAGATCTATCAAAGGAAGTCGAATTAAATTGATAGAAAGGGGGCTTACTGTATCACGTTTTTCGTCATGTTCATCTTTGACAATGAAAATCATGTCGAACCGAGAGAGGATGGTGGGCATGAAGTCAATATTCTCTTCGCCTTTCATGTCATCCCAACGTCCAAAAACTGAGTTAGCTGCAGCTAAAACCGAACAGCGAGAGTTCAGTGTTGTTGTTATTCCAGCCTTTGAAAAAGAATAAGAAGTAAATAGTGATAAATTACGAAGGTTGGAAGATCGTAACAGAATAAAAGGAAAAGAGAAAGAGAGAGAGAGAGAGAGAGAGAGAGAGAGAGAGAGAGAGAGACAGAAGGAGAGATTATATTTTAATTCACAAAATCGTATAAGCACTTTGAGGATACTAGCTCAAATCTGATGTCACTACACTATTAAAAAAATATGCAGCCAAATCTAGAAAAGGAGCATAATTAACAAGTGTAGGCCTACTTGCCTCAAAATTTAACTTGCTGACATCATATTTTCTACATCTGAACTAAGAGATATGTATATCATAGCTTTTAGAAAATATATGACTTAAATGTAACTTTAGCTTGAAATACCGGCAAAATTCACATTAAGAAAAAAATCCGCAATTTTAGAGTTTTGATCCCCAGTTAATAACTGATTTTTTCCCGACTTCCTATCAACACAGAAATTTCGCAAATAGGGTTTAACTGGCGAAACTACGACGTTCATGGAAGAAAAAAAGGCAGCAGAATCTTTATATAGGGGACACATATTTTTGTTAATTAACCGTTAAATCAATCTTTTGGCTTATGATAGAAAATTATAATCATAGTTTAAATATGAAAGGCTTTTCAGTCGGTATCATACTCTAAGAAAATTATACTTGACTTTTTTTTTGTCAATATGATCGGATTTACCAGATATTCTTCGTTTTTTATCATTCTTTAGAAAAAGAATATAATATAAGGCTGGCAAACAATCTATAAAGTTGAAAAAAACTTCTAAAATCACCATTTAGAAACTATTAACAAATACTCGAGGAATAAATCAACTCTTAAATGTATTTCCCGCACTTATCGTTCTAAAATCAAAGGTTTTTCGACAGAGCCGCCTTTGTACAATTCCTAATGACAAACGCACAAAAAATGCATGATTTCAAACATGCAATCCACCAGCTTAAGAAAACAGAGCACACAAAAAAATGATTCATTCATCACGCATATAAAACCTTTCTTGCATTGTTTAAGAAGTTTTTAAAAGAAAGTTCTGTTTAATTAGTAACAAAAACAGAGATTTTAAACATGGCATTATAATTATATGGATAAGAGGTCAAATCAGTTTTTAGGACAGGAATAAAGATTCAGCAAAGGAATGAAAAAAAAGATAAACATACACAAATATACCTAATTCCCTAAAAATACGACTAGTGCCCAAAAACACGTCTGAAATTCGATACCTCTTGAAAAACCATGCGATAAAAATACATACACACACACACACACACACACACATATATATATATATATATATATATATATATATATATATATATATATATATATATATATATATGTAACTTGCAGCCCCTCCCCCAGGGACAGTGGGGGATGAAGTCGTCCCCAAAGACATAGTTATTAGGCTTTCGATTAAGCTGAAGAGAATGGCTATCTCAAAATTTTGATCCAGTAACTTTGGTGAAAAAATATGCGTGGGAGGGGGCCTAGGTGCCCTCCGATTTTTTGATCACTTAAAAAGGACACTAGAACTTTTAATTTCCGTTAGAATGAACCCTCTCGAACAATTCTAGGACCGCACGGTCGATACGACGACCCCTGGGGGAAAAAACAAACAAACGAACACGCATCCGTGATCTATGTTTTGGCAAAAAATACAAAACTTCATATTTTTGTAGATATGAGCTTGAAACTTCTACTGTACTCTGATACGCTGAATCTTATAGTGGGATTTTCGCTAAGATTCTATGACTTTTAGGGGATATTTCTCCTTATTTTCTAAAATATGGCAAATTTTCTCAGGTTCGTAACTTTTGATGGGTAAGACTAAACTTGATCAAACTTGCATATTTAAAATCAGCGTTAAAATACAATTCTTTTGATGAAACTATTGGTATCAAAATTCTGTTTTTCAGAGTTTCGATTACTATTGAGCTGGGTCGCTCCTTACTACAGTTCGTTACCACGAACTGTTTGATACTTTAATACTAAACGTGGATATTTGTAGGATAGGTCAGTATCATTAAACGAATAACTTCTGTTTTTGCAACAAAAAAAGCGCTAGTAAACAGCTTAAAATACAGCAATTTATTTTAAGATGTGCTTCATTTTATAATTCAAACGAAATAATTATAATAATTTTAACAGTCACTGTAGAAGGCTTTTCTGGTCACGTGACGAAAAAAAGTTTATATTATAGAAAGTAAAACTTAAAAATATTATTAAAAACTTGTTTTAAAAGTGGGAAAAGAATTTAAAAAAAGAACAAAATGATTATTCATTCATACTACATCTGACATGAGCTTGATAAGGTTGATAAAGTAGGTTGAGCTTGATAAGGTAACACCCCAAGATAAAAGAAATGATATAATGTTGTGATTTACAGGCGTTAATATGCGCCTTTATGCGAACACCTATGCGATTATAGGCGTTCCTGTCCCAATACCAAGGAACAGGAAAAAAGACACCCCAAGATAAAAGAAATTACATTAAAAGCAGGAAAAGAATAAAAAAAAAAGAACAAAATGCTTATTCATTCATACAACATCTGACATGAGCTTGAATGAGGACTTGCCCTTGTATGATTGCCCAATACCAAGGAACATAAACAAAAACACCCCAAGATAAAAGAAATGATATAAAGTTGTGATTTATAGGCGTTAATACGAGACAAATCAAAAATCGCAATTTTAATTTGAATAGACATCAGATGCCAGACTATCAATACTAATTAGTTCAATCCGATGGATTATTTTCGCTTTCAACTTTTTCGTATAGGTGGGGTGACCGTAGAAACTTTGGAGGAACTCCTTCGACTGGAAATTGAAAGTTCTAGCTCACTTTTGAAGGGTTTAAAACGATTGGACAACAGCCCCGGAATTATTCCAAGAGGAAGACATATTTTATTTGGACAAAGTGAGTGTTAAGGCCCCCAAAAAAGGGCCAGAAAACTTCACATTAGATTGGCTCGAAACTTATATCCCGAAGTCCTTCGGCTAGGAGAATTCGAATAAGAAGAGGAAAAAAATAGCTGGCGCAATAATGGGGCCCGATAAAGCGCCGATAAAGATCCAATAAACATTTTCTTCCTGAATAAGAAGAAAACGTATAACTGCATCTCCCTGGGCCAAGGGGCCATAGTGTACAAACATAATTTTAGTTTGGAGTCACGGAACCCCCGGAACTAGGGGCTCTAATCGGGTCAAATTTGTTTTACGATCAGGTTGAAACTTATATTATTAAGTCCTTGGGCCACGGGGAAACAAAAGCACAGAGGAAGAACAGTAAATTTGGTTCCTCCAAAAATGAGGAAAAAAAAGAAGCAAAAATCTTCTTTTAGGTGGGGCAGCGATCCCCAAAATGGTCCAAAACTGTTTGCGATTGGTTGGTAATTTTCAAGAATCGTTTTCTGGGCCAAGGAGACCAGACATTTTTCTTAAGGGGGAGGTGGGTGTTAGAGGGCCTGGTAACGAACCAAAAAATGTATTATCCCTCTTCAGTTTGAAATATAAAGCCGTAAGTCCTTGGCCAAAGAGCAATTCAATAAGAAAAAATGGCTAGGGGGGATGGTTCCTCTAAAAAATGAAGAATCAAAAGGGCCAAAAACTTTCCTCTAACCAGCTGTAAACTTACATTATTGAGACCTTGGGTCAATAGATCTCCAACACAGAAGAAAAAAAATTCTAACTCCCGGAAAAAGGGCCAACGAAACTACTTCTTCAGAACCGGTTGGTATTTCAATTTTCCTGTGCTTTTCCTCTGTCTTCTTGATCCAAGGACTTAAGGATTTAAGTTTTAACAGGCTCGGAAATTAAACTTGTTTGGCCTGTTTCAGGCCCCATATAGTGAGAACGGGGAAGGGGGGCTTTCCTGTAAACTTTTCTTCACATTATGGTCCTTTGGACCGAGAGATTTTCGTCTGTAAGTTTCAAACTGATCCTTGAAAATTTGAAGGCAATGAGGAAAAGACGTCTTTTGGGCCTTTTTTGTGTCATAATTTTAAGGAGGGCCCTTGCCCCAAAACTGAGATTTTTCTTGTACATTAGCTTCCAGTTAGTCAAGAATCTAAGGTTTCAAATCGTTCAGAAAATAGGTTTGTTGGACCTTTTTAGGGCCCTATTTTCAGGCGAGCCAACATTTTTTATTTTTTTGTCTAATTGAGGTACTCTTGACTCAAGGACTTTAAGCCAAGTTTAAGGCTAATAATAAAAAACAATATTTCCTGAAGCCACTTTTGTGGGTCCTTGTCCCCAACCTGATATATTTTTTTTCTGTGTGTGTATATGAATGTTCCCTAGGCCCAGGAGCTTACGGGTGCAAGGTTCAATCCTTTCAGAAGATTTTTTTCCCTTTTTTGGCTATTTTGCCGGGAGGAATCCATTATTTTCTAAATTATCACAAATGAAAATTTTAAACAACCAATCTACTTTCATAAGTTAGTTCCTGTAATCTCGATTTTGATAAAACTTTCTTTCAACACAGGTCAACATATATATTGTTTTCAATAGAACGCAGAACACGTAACATTCAAGCCGTTTGTAAAAATTGAAGTGGGTAGCCTACTTACTTACGGTAGCTCTTATTCGTACAACTTTGTTAGTCTTGTGATACTATTTATGTCGTTGTTTTGTTGATTATGTCAAGAGAAATAAGAGACTAAGGTACCGACCTGGTGTATTGCCACCTCTAGAGGAAAGACTAATTCAGAAAACTACTTTACAACATTCTAAACTATTGACTGATATTATCCCCAAAGACCAGTTTGCAGCACTTAACCACCTCCAATGGATTTTCGATAGCGCGACTCTTCTTTTCTTATTAATTTAATGGCAAACGGTAAACAAGTGGCGAGAAGAAAAGAGTGGCGCTACTGAAAATACAATGATTCTATGCAATTTGGGCAACCGTAGATATTTTTCCATTAAGAGGGTACAGGAGGGAGATGCACTGAAGCAAAGCAACCTTTAGGAATGATATAAGTAAGTAGCCTATAGAATGTTTTAAGATAGTCTTCAAAATTGTATAATGCTTCCTTTAGAAGTGGTCGTGCAATTGACCGATAAAAGAAACGTTCTAAAAAGAGAGAACTCACTTTCGCAATAGAGATAGTTTGCTGTTCCATAGCTTCGTGAATAGCAACACGGTCGTCTTCTCTCATTTTATCAAATTCATCGATGCAGACAACACCTCCATCGGCTAAAACCATGGCCCCTCCTTCCATCACAAAATTTCTCTGAAAGCAAATACAGAAATACGAAATAGTAAAAATAAAACTGGTAAGAATTAACCTTATTTACAACGAAGAAACACAAGAATTTCTGTCCCAAACAGATGCCACAGCAGCCTTTGTGGCGGGACTTGTACCTAAACTTGTACCTTGTGTGCCAAGTACCGAAATATTTCAAATGAACTAAAAGTATACTAACATCAAATTTGATTTTTTTTTTTTTTTTTTCGTGCTTACTTACACTCACATATATACGGGGTTTATTCAAAACAACCATAAAAAAAAAAAATAAATAAATAAAAACAACATAAAAATGCAAATCTACGACCTAAGAATTGATGTAGCCGTCATCTGAACTGCATGAAATAATTAAAACAAAACACAAAGGTACAAAGTTACAGGTACAGGCACAAAGTTAGGGATTGAATTATCCCTCACATTTTTTGCCTTATGACCAAGTTCTTTTTCTCCTTCTTTCTTTCTTCCTATTTTTCTCAAAATTTTATTGTTAACCGAAGCTGGAAAGGGCTCGAATGGTATACTACTTCGTTAGCATGAATATAACATTAAAAGCAAAACAGAGGCAATGGTATCTTAAAAAGATACTTAAGAAGAGAAAAAAACGCCCACAAGCCCAAAGTATTCTTCCCCCAGCTGTCGACTTATCTCACGCTTTAGAAGCCCCTAGGGAAATTTGTTCCCTCCGTTAAAAAATCCCAGCAAACGAAATAAGAGACATAAACGGATAAAGAAAAAACCAAGATTATTAGGTAATAAATCTTTTGGAATGAATGAACTTTTGTCCGCCAAACTTTTAAATTCATGAGCCATAAAAAACACAACAAAAAATTATCAAGGGAAATAATTATGGAGAACAGAGTTAAATGAACGAGATCCTCTTCTCCGTTTCCTAGGGTATGAAAGACTTTAAAAAAAGTTGCTGACATTTACCCTTCAAACAACCGAAAAACATGAATATATTAAGTCCATTCCATCTTAGGTCGTTATAATTAGGACAGTATTTGAACAGCCCAAATTGGGATTCCAGCCAACTCACATCATGATTCACATGGGAGCACAAGTCATTCTTATGCTATGGCTTGTCAATCCGACGTTAATAATTCAAAAGAAGTTGTTTCACAGCGTAATTTTATAGAGAAGTAGAAAATGTCTTGGATTTTTTGCCAGTTATATAACGCCCGGCGTTTTGTAGAACGAAGACTTGACTTTGAAGAAACAGCAAAAACCATTGCAATATCGAAAGTTCCAATTTCCCACTACTTGTGCATGTGAAAAGCAGATACAGGAAATTTAGGAAAAAAACTTTTAGTCACCTTGAGATTAAAATGATAGGATAAAGGTAAATGGATTAGGTCTACTGATGCAGCAAGTTGAGTTTGAGGGGTGTACAGTAAATATTAATTGGCAAAAAAATAAAAATATAAAAAGAAAGAAAGAAAGATGTTGCACATCCCTTTTGTATTACCACAGATGAATCTTCAAAGCAAAAACCCATCTACATGAAACTGCCACTTGACAAAATATTCATTGCCCACAAAGTTAGCTGTTGTTTGCAGGAGCAGAAAGTTCAATCAGACAGAGCTCAGTTAGTGGCACTGATAAGAAAATAGTTATTTTACCAGCTAAGAGTTTAAAATGATCATGACAATTTCTTGGTTCAGGTCTCTAATTTCTTTCACCGGTGTCAAGTCTATAGCCCTTGAATGTTTCCAGTTCAGCTTAAGAAGTAATTTCAAGCTAATAGGGAAGATAGTACTGATTTTCGTTTTAGATAGTAATTACGTTGAATTCGCTGTTAAACTACCGTTGAGTAATGAGTATGGGTAAATATACGTTATTTTCTTCTGATGTAGTCTAGTAAGCCAGAAGGTTGAAGACTCTTTACAATCTTATGAACAGTTACCGTCAACACCCTTCATGATTAATATGAATATACAAAAAAAAAATAAGTTAGTAAGCACTTTCAGACTCTAAGAAATATTTTCAGAAGTAGCTGAATCCGGTAGATAGCTAAAGCAATGAAACAAAACCTGACCTGATTTTAGACAAAAGAAAAGTAAACAACTTTTATTCTTTTTTTTTTTTATTGTCAGCCTCATGTGAAGCACAATCCATTAAAGAAGAAACAAGTTGACAATATTGAGTTAAAAGTTTCAATTTATTTCGTAATCAAGCATTTAATTTCTTCGTTTTCTTCAAAATTAAAATTTTGCTTATGAATTAGACCTTGTTTTGATTTCAATGATTCATCAGTAAAACCTGTCAATTATGAATATAGGCAGTGAAAATAGTTAAATTTACAAATTAATGGGGACTTGATGGCGGGTTCTAGATGTTAGGCTAAGACCTCAAGGATGCATAATAGAGCCGAGACCAGTAAAGACGCTTCGAGAAGGGCTATTACAGAATTTTAAACAGTTTAAAACTGCAAAAGAATGAAATCAGACATAAAGAAAGCTTAGCTAAAGATGCCATTTCGAAACAGCAAACCATAAATACCAGGAATTGGGCAGGGCTTCCACTTTTAGGGATATTACCCTATTTTAAGGAGAAATCACTTCTTTTAGGGATATTTATTTTGAATATAGGGACAAAGGAAAATCCGGGGTAAAGTAAGGATTTTCAGGGAAATCTGGGGTAAAGTAAGGATTTTCAGTGGAAGTTAGATTTTTTCAAACAAAAGATTGAAAAATTCATCATTGTAATATTTTTTAGTGAGAAAGATCTAAAACTTCATGTTGAAGTATTGGACATGGTTAAATGTAGTGATGGATCAGCTGAGGGTCTGACTAACTGCATCAAACAAGTCATTGAAAAAAGCTCGGTTCACTGGGAAAATATTGTTAGGTTTTGTGCAGATACTACTAACGTCATGTTTGGAGCCAATAGATCTGCTTCAGCGCTAATGAAAGCCATGGTGCCTCATATCTTGAATGTGAAATTCTCGTGCCATCTAATTCACTTATGTTCGTCCTAAGCATGCTTGTCGCTTCCCAAGACACTAGAAGACTTGGCACGAAATACCTATGTACGCTTTTCCAGGAGTGCTTCCAGGCGAGATAAGCCTGCCGAATTTCAGAAGTTCTTTGGATGCAAAGCACTCCCAATTCTTCCACCAGGACAGACGAGTCAGTTGTCCCTTCAGGCCTGCATAAAGAGGCTTATTAAGCACAGGGTTGCTCTTACTCATTATTTCAGAGAAACCACGTTTGACGACTCAACTACAACCAATGACCTTATCTTGTCAACATTACAAAGCAAGTTGACAAAGTTGACTCTCCAATGAATTCCATACAGTTTTTCAATCTGAGCTTCCACTTCTTCATTCCCTAAAGGTAAGCGTCAGCAAAATTGTGAATGATTTTGCGTCTAACTTCATGGAACTAGACTACATTTGCAGTGTTGGTTTGTTTACCGAATGAATCCTTTCAGGTGAGTACCTGCCTTTAAACCATGCAGCTATGTGGGAATAGCTGCAACGATTCAATGCAAGAACTCGTAGATGCTCAAGAGCCAAGTGATAATATTGATCTCTTTTACCAGTCTTGTCGAAACTATAGTCCTAATAAAGCCGATTCAAGACCGTTCCAAGTTTGGAGAAAAAATTTATGACGTTTTGGCATTGGTTGAACCAAGGAATGCAAGAAATTTGAAGCCAAAATCTCTAAGACCACCATTCGCGAGATTTCCTGTTCTAACAGAAAAGTATTGCGTCCAAAAAAACGGACGTAGAATGGAGATCTCAGGCAATGACCGATATCACTGAGCTCACTGACGATATCACTGACGGAATTTTTGGAAGATACTTATGTTGAAGACCTTTATGTTGAGCAGTACTGGATGAAGACACTTAGTCAGAAGACTCGCAATGGTGAAATCAAGTACCCAGAATTGCGGAAGTGCATATCACTGGTCTTTTCGTTACCCTTTAGTACTGTACCAGCTGAGCGTTTGTTTAGTATCCTGAAATTAATCAAAACAGACATTCAAAATAGTTTCGAGAATATCACAATAGTGTCACTTATTTGAGGCAGTTAATGGTTGAAAAACGAAGATAAAACTTCATCAACTGTCAGCATACCGAAAGTTGTTGCTGGCTTCAAGACGAAAGCAAACGCTACGTGCGATGAAGTGCTGGAGATAAAAATTACTTGAACTTTTTTATGTGTTCTCGATAGTGTAAAACATTTTATGTATATCATTATCTGAAGTAAAAAATAACACTTTGATTCTATGGTACGTTTTTCGTACAGATTGTATGGAAATCTAAGGCAAAATATCTCTTTTTTCTAGGGAGAAAAATAGGGAGAAATCAGACCTAAAGACACGGAATTTTAGGGAAAATTGAAACCAAAAAGTGGAAGCCCTGATTAAAAGTGACCGATCTTAATAACAGAGATTGATACTTATAAATAGACGCTACTGATAACAGAAATTTGCGAGAAAGAACTGCAGGAGCTTATCGGTTTAAATTAATCTTTTTCGTCAGGTAGTGTTACTGACAAATGATATGTGGTACATAGCATAAGAAAAAGGTGTTCGATATGGGCTCATTTTGATTTTTGTTTATTCGAAGACTCATTAGTTGATATCAAAGGTACCCGTAAAAAATTTCAGAGATAACGGAGCCTGAAGAAGATATTTATGCATGAGGGAGTAATTTAAAAAAAAATATTTCCTACTTTTCCTAAAAACAGCAGAGAATACAAACTGAGGTTCAAGATAACAACTGGCTTCTTGTATTAGTCAATTTAAGGTCAGAGGTTGAAAATCTGGATCGAGATCCTTTGAGTTATCAAATAGCACAATTTCAAATAAGAAATTGTTTGCACGCATTCAGCATATTACTCAACACTTTTAGCTTCATAAAAAATCAAGCTATGGCTTTTCTAACAATTTTGACATCAAAATATATTCGAGATACTTTGTTCAGACCATTAAAAAAAAAGAAAAAAAAAGAAAAATAGGGCAAGATACCCTAAGGTTGTAAAAGATTTTTTAGGGTGGGCTGAAGTTAGTGGTGTTTGCTTAGACTTGAGGCGCACCAAAAATGAACCAGTGATCGAAGAGTTGATACATAAACTACAGCAACAAAAACAACTGATTTCTAGTTACTGTATCACTTCATTATCATTTTTTTGTCATTTGTCCTAACTGTACGCTTTTTTGTTTATATTCATTTTATGTATATTTGAGGGCGACTTGTCAATCACAAAAGTTCAAGATTTTCTTCGCGACACGGCATCACAGTTAAATTAAGCTTCTTTTTTTTAATGTTGACACACTTAGCTCAAAAGGTTAGCCATTACTACTCTTGGTCTTTAAAAAAGGAACTGATTCTTTTTTTCAGCAAAGAAAAAAGAACATGAAATTAGATCATCAATTCCCCCCTTTATTCTGTTGAGAAAGATGTGCTCCTTGGGAAAACATTCCGCCAACTAGCGCCCAATTTAACGATTCCTTGTCACCATCAAGTATCCCTGGGGTAGCATTCTCAGAATAAAATTTTCAGCGCTAAGAGTATAATTTACAACTCAAAAGGAAGAAAAATATTCTCCTTCCAAAAGAAAGCGAATTGAATGGTTTGATCTAGAAACTGAGAATCTATTGAAGAAAAGATAATGGCCGAGGTTTCTATGCTGATTTAGGAATGCCTGAGAAAAGAGCCATGTGCCTTTTATGCATTATTTATTCATTTGATGGTTTTTTTTCGGTTTTTCAGGTGCTTCGTAAGGAAGAGATGGTCGTAGAGGCTTCAGAAAGGGCAAATTCATTCGAAACTGAAAGTTCTAGTACCATTCTATAGTCAAAAGTGACTGAAATTCTACTACGTGGTCTTAATTTTATAAAACAGGGCATATTTTTTTCATAAAGTAGCATAGTTTTTCCTTGAATTCAGACCCCTCCCTCCATTAATTGTTTTATGATTAAGGGGTGATCACATCGAACCAATGGTTATAGAAGATGGAGAAAAGGCCAATTAAAATGAAAATTTATATATTCAATTAATTTCTCCTTCCTGCCATCAATAAAAATAAAAATCTCGAGAAGTCATTAAATCTAGTTTTCATCTTCGGTTGAGCCTACGTTAGGTCTGATATCAAATTTTTCAAGCTTTAAAATTCATTAAAATCCTGTGGTAGCCTTCATCAAAGCATCTTCATTAGTGTCCAAGCTCGGCTGCAGTATACATTCTGTGGGTCTTAGTCTCACAACTTTTCCGTGTGTACTTGATATTTAACGAATTTTAAATATTCAGAATCACCATGAATAGCCGATTCGTTTTATGTATATTGTTATCGAAATTTCTTTTCTGCCAGTTTTGATTAGTTTTAGCACGAGATGCTCCTTACTTACGATTCCTTACCATGAACTGTGATTAGCAAACAGTATGACGATTAACCTTACATTATTTTTAATCTCCATAATGACACCAAGACAACAAGGAACATCACTCATCTTTTATTAGCAAATACCGAGGGAAGGCAAACAATTACCTTGAGTAAAAAAAGTGCTAATAGCTATCGAAAATAAAACAGTCTCACTAAGAGGGTGCACCAAGCTCTTATATCTTGACAGCTGCGCCAAAAGTACTAGATTGATTTGTGTGTCTGGACTTTATTAGATTGGTTACCATCCCTAGCAATTTGACACTAATCTAGTATTTTTACTTCAGTAATTTTAAGTGAGCATCTCACACTAACTTGCAAAATAAATGAATGTCTTTTAACTTCATAATAATAGCGTCTTCAATTTTTTAGTCTCTACATTTCTTTCATTAATTTAAAAAGCCAACACATTTAAAATTGAAACTTTCTAACAGAAGAAAAAGAAGAAATATGTAGATTAACAAACCAGCAAAAGCGCGTACATACAAGTAATAAAGATTAATATGGGCTAAATCAATCGTTTACTGTCAAGTAATCGAAGTAAGCTATTGGTAATAAATCAGGTGTAATCAACTTAATTTCAGATGGACAAAATAACAGTCCAGTAGTTAAATAAATGGTTTTCCAGTTTCTCTTAAATTTTTCTATAGATTTGTTTTTCTTTTTAATTAGAGAAAGTAAATATTTTATGAAAAAATTAAGAGTTACTCTTTATTCAACCAATCGATAATCTATTCAGAAAAATACAAAAATACTTAAAACAAAGAAAGCTGAGACATAGAAAAACAAACTGGCTAATAGAATTAAAGTACCTTATCTTTACGAACTTGAAAGAAATAAAAGCACTAATTACACCCCCCCCCCCCAAAAAAAAAAAAATAATGAAGAATCAGAAAGATCATATGTTGGATGTATGTCTAATATAGATTGGTCTGTATGTCTTATGACTATTCAAGCACTTATCTTTTTTTTTGTAGGATAAAACTGTTGGTCATATTCTATTGTCCATTGATAGCATTTCCAGCTGATAGCACCTAATGTAGACGGATATCCAGCCTTTCCAGCTGGAACTGCTGGATATCAGCATTTCCAGGTGATAGCACCGAATGTATTCTGGACAGCTGACAAGGTAATAACCTTGTCAGCTGTCCAGAATTTCTATCACTGACTTTTTTTTTCGAAATATTTGCAGGTTACAATTTTTAAGGTCTCTTTATTTTATCAAAAGGGATATCACGATTCGGTGCTATCTGAATTTCCTATTGCTATTAGTTATTAGCTAGTTTTTACAGAACTGGTTAAGGAACCAAAAATTTGACCATCTTACATCGCTGAGCCTATGGATGCGCTTACTCTGAATTAATTATCTACAGAATATGTAGCAGCCAAGCTGTCCTGATCCTTGGACCACATGTGCATACGCTCTTCCACCTGATGGAGGGACTGCACCAAGCGTTTTCTTTGGTTTTAGCGAATATTCAACGTGCAATACTAGTATCGTTTTTACAGTCCAAGGCAAACATATATGACAATAAGGCAGTAGTGCGCAGCAGGAGAATACAAAGTAACAGAGAAATTACGGAAGAAAAAAAATTACAGTTATTGGTTCTTCGAAGCACAGTTCTTTTGACTAAAACAAGGGATTTCTTTGCGTTTTTATGGCACTTGGTATTAATCAAGTGACATATACCAATCGCAAATTCTGTCGGTCTGTCGGTCCCGGATTTGCTACTTTAGGCACTTCCAGGTAAGCTAGGACGATGAAATTTGGCAGGCGTATCAGAGACCGTACCAGATTAAATTAGAAATAGTTTTCCCGATTTGACCATCTAGGGGAAGGAGTGGGAGGCCCGTTAATTCGGGGAAGATAGAAAAATTGAAGTATTTTTAACTTACGAACAGTTGATCAGATTTTAATGAAATTTGATGTTTGGAAGGATATCGTGTCTCAGAGCTGTTATTTTAAATCCTGACCGGATCTGGTGACGTTGGGGGGGAGTTAGGAGGGGGGAACCTAAAATCTTGGAAAACACTTAGAGTGGAGGGATCAGGATGAAACTTGGCGGGAAAAATAAGCACAAGTCTTAGACACATGATTAACATAATCGAAACGGATCCGCTCTCTTTAGGGTAGTTGGGGGGGGGGGGGGTTAATTCTAAAAAAATAGAAAAAATGAGGCATTTTTAACTTACGAACGGGTGATCGGATCACAATGAAATTTGATATTTAGAAGGATATCAAAGCTCTTATTTTAAATCCTGACCGGCATTAAGCCTCTGATTTTCCTTATAAACCAATCTATTGATTCTTAGAATTTTTTTCAAAGCTCATACCATATGAGCTCTTGGCTCGT